>NC_056732.1:1638296756-1638556756 GCF_019279795.1 Protopterus annectens
ATGAATTGCCTCATAAGCATTGATTCCTACACACACACAGAGTCTCCCAGTTGCCATGTCTAGGATTAAAACTCCTACCTAACTAGTACACCACACTATAGCATTATGCAGTTATAGCATGCGCCACGGAGCTTGTAGGATCAACTTTTTTGCAAAGGTGTATTTCAAGGTGAATGACATCAGCAGGCTTGCCAAAGTAGGGCAATGGAAAGTGTAGTGACTATGAATGGCCTCAAAAGCATTGATTCCCATACACACACACAAACACACACACACACACACACACACACACACACACACACACACACACACACACACACAGAGTCTTACAATTGCCATGTCTGGGATTAGAACTCCTTCCTAATTAGTACATCACATTACAGCATTACAGAGTTATAGCATGCACCACAGAGTTTACAGGGCTACTCCTTCTCCAAAAGTGTATTTCAAGGTGAATGACATCAGCAGGCTTGCCAAAGTAGGGCAATGGGAAGTACAGTGTGTGTGAATGGGCCATAAACCTTTCATCTGGAAGTACACACACAAACCACTCAGTCACACACAGGTTTACATTTAACAGGATTGTGTATACAACTGCTAGATGAATAATGACTTGTACAGTCATGGTACACAGTTATCACAAGCACCACAGACACACCCCCTTCCTTAGCTCTGCTAAGCTAAGGGCAAACCTGAGCCACAGAGATCCAATAAGCTTACAGTATGCCTGACACACCCCTCTATGATGTCAGCTAACTCTTAGGCTTACACCATGATGTTCCTGCATCTACATGGTTGGGTGCAAGCTAGCCCTAGAATTGACTGCTAATGCCTAGTTACAAGTCTGACACTGAGCTTCCCCCCTTAGCAACCACTATTCACTGGCCTTGTTGTATTCTGCCTGCCATTGACTATAATGGCAAAACTGTGATTTTGCATTAAAAGCTTTTTTGAAGGTTTTATTTTTATTTTCGGCCCATGCCATTTGTGCACTGCTGTCCTATGCTTAAACGGCCAAAATTGGCCAAAAAAAAAAGTTATTTTTTGTTATTTTGAATCTATTTTCCATGCCAATGGCCATATATTTGGCCATTGACATGTCTTACACATTATATACACCCTTCATTTGGAGCTGTCATGGCTCCGTTTTGTAGTTTGCAGAAATGTACTCAGTTACTAACAGAGTACATTTCTGCAGGTTACACTAATCCTGCACAGATGGCTGCCAGCTTCCTGGATTGCAAATTCACCTCATTTGCATGGTTTTCACCTATGAATGGGGTAATTAGCATACAAGAGCTGTGTCGGTGCAGGAATAGTGCAGGAGCGCTCATTCACATCCCGGGAGCTTGTTCCTGGATCTCTCGGCAGCCATATGCCTCTAGCAGCTCTTGCACTATTCCTGCACACTGTGCAGAGCTTGCTGAATCCCGGGGATGGTTTATAGAAAAAGTATGTTAACCAGTCTCAAATTATATTAATCTTCAAACCCCAAATATTCTACGTTAAGTCACAATTATTTAATCATCTTTTTTTAACCTGGTTGCTGTCACTAGGCTTGTGCCCTCTTTTTAGGGGAAAGCCAAGGTAGTATTTCTAGTAGTAGCAAGGAAATTTGGCCAGAGCATCAGGGAATCTGTATTCATTGTGAGAGATACAATAGGTTGAGCAGTACCATCCCTAGAGTGGAGGCAGCTTGGGGGAGTTAGGTGTACCATGCAGAATTTGTAGTGGAAAGAAACTGAAGATAATGAATTTGTTACTAATGTTGGAGATTCTGAGGCTTTATTTCAACAGTGATAATTCATTGGTGACACTCCGTCAGCTACATCTCCACCTTCACAAACTAGTAATATTACAGTTTTACCCCTTCATTCAGGAGGTTTACCAGATCACAACTGGAAAGATATGATTCAACAGGATGAATCTGATGGGAGAGGAAGGAGAATCCGGGGGTAATTCCTATGTATCGCATGGAAAGCAATTGCATGATTGTTCAACCTGAGTTACAAGATAGTGGATTACAAAATCCAGCAATTTTTGGATGAAGTAACTTGTCACAAAATATGGTCATGGACACAAACACTGGATTAAACCAATGGTAAGAATGAAATTAAAAAATAAACCAATGGATAAATATGATGTGTGGGACAATCATATTGTCCCTTTGGGAATAAAGTTAGCTAAAGTATGAGCTTTTATTATCTTGGACAAAGAGACATTTTGTGACTTAATCTTTGAAAATGTTATGGTGCTGTAAAAATTATTAGAAGGGTATGTTAAAAATATTAACATCTATCCTTAGAATAATTATATTTTTTCAGCCCAAAATGTATCCATTAAATGAAATGGACATATTCATATTTGAACTGATGCAGATGAAAGTGATTTACAGTATTTTCTGGGAAAACAATATAAAACTGTTTCTGACTTGAAAAAGACAACAGATGATAGGGGTTTAGATTGCTGGGTGGGAGGACATGTAGATATTGAATTTACAAGATGAAAAATTCAGCATTTTCCCAGTGCCGTAACCATTGTTAGAACAAGAGGTATAACTGGAACAAACAACAACTTGTGTTTTATTGTGGAAAAGAAGGACATTTGATAGGGCAGTATGACACGAAGACTTGTGCACAATGTGGAGAGAAAGGTCACCCAATTAAAATTGTATAGCAGAATGTTATAAATTCAAGTAACAGTTACAATAGTGTATGTACATTTCTGTTCTCTTCTGGCAGGGCACACTGTGGATACATCTTTAAGCTCAGTAATTTATAAACCCTTTTCAACACACATGTCTGTACAAACAAGTTTGATGTACACATGACACACAGTTCTACTACATTTGTAACACAAGCGTCTTATATGAATCATGTTGGCATTCACAAATGACATATAATTATTTACAAAATTCCAGATAGCTGTGCTGACAGTATCTCATTTCATGACAGGGAATATGAACTGTAATCTGTGGCAATACATTTCACAGTCTTATGTGGTCTTTAATTATCTTCAAAAACCAATGTAGTTGACCAAAATGCCTTTGCGGTTTACCTAAAAGCAGCGCAGTTTTGGTCAATGTAGCATATTATTATCCTAGATGTCCTTTTTAATGCTGCATAACAGGGACAGTTTCTCTCAATAATTTGTTTTTTTTTAGGAGACCTGGGGTGATGAACCTGTGTCCAGATTTTGGTACAGGGTCAAAACTGTTTATTAAAAATTAACTTGGTGAGTTTAAAATTACTGTTATAGCAATACTATCCATATAAATGCAGGAAATAGATCAATATAATCTTTAAATGATGACTTTGCTTTTAACAATGCTTGTCCACAGTAATTCCTTACATGAACAGTGCTCTGTTTTACTACAAGCAATTTCTTTTCATCTGCGATGTCTGTCTTACTACAAATAATACTATATAATCACTTATAATCTGATTTTGTCACTCCACGCTGGTTCTTAAGGAATCTATCATAATTCTTACAACAATGTATGCTACAGAAAGGCAAGTGAAGAGAGTAGAGTTAACAATTGGTCACCTGCTGAAAGAAATGCACGTTATGCTATTATATGGATGAGAAATGACAACGTGGCACCAAATTATCTAATTAAGAAATTAATTTTCCACAGAATTAGATGGGGCTATGGACAATGACAATCTCAAACTAAAATGTAATCAAATGCAATAGACATGAGAGCTAATACATCAATTTTATATCAAATTAATTGGATATCTGAGATTAATTTATGAATAAATAAAACTGGAGAAAGAATCTCAATAATTCATGATGGCAAATAGGTCCCAAGTATAGCTCCCAGCATTACTGACAGAGAAAACATGCTAGAGAAAACATATGCTCATGCTTCAGTTCAGCAGAGGATAGCAGCTGTTTAATATAATCATAAAATAAATATATAGATTGGAATCAATTATTTTTTATGAGGTTACACAGAGGCAAAAAAAAACACTCCAGTGGAAATTAAAACCCAGATACACTTTAATTCTAAGACTCTCACGGTGCATGACTCTGACACACAATCACAACAGAGAGGCTAGCATGCACTCAAGTGGTTGTTACAAGACACTCTTAATCCAGGAATCCAGCCAGAATGTATAAATAAGTATCCACACGACCACAAAATAAACAATATTACCACTTAAATGTACAAAGTCATGGTTAGTTTTGGACTGTATTGCCCTTTTAAACAATAACACATGATCAAGCATAACTGTAAGGGGAAGGCAAGCAAATGGAGATCAGCCTGAATGTCAAAAAATCTCTAAATAACAATAAATAACAGCAACAAACCCAAAAATACTTTGGTCAGAAATGCTTAACAGTAGTAAAAACATAGATACACACAGGGAATTGCACTACACTTCACTCAACACAGTTTGCTGATGATTTCAAATCGCTAAGTTTCAAAAAAGTATCCTTGCAGAATAGATAATAAACTTCATGTAAATTAAAAGATAAGTTCAAACAGAAAGCAAAAATGCACCCCAAACGTGTGTGCCACCCCTTTTAATCAAAATACAGGGGTAAGTTCAGCATGCAAGAAAAAGATAGCCATGCTTACCGTGAGTAGACAGTTTTTGAAGGATGAATGATGGACAAACAGGCTTGTAGTAGATAAGTATTAAGCATTAATATGTGATAACTTAGTTAATGGAGAAGTGTGTGACATGGTTAGAAGACAACAGTTGGCTAAGTGAACCCCCCACTCAAAAAGTTGTGCTCTCCATGGACAAAAATGAAATCTATTGCCTAGCTTTGCACCTGACTGAACCCGTCAAAGGAAATATAATTAGTAAGTTTCAGTGTGAGAAAAAATATCTGTGCAAGGCTGAACTTCTATAAGGAGATCATTAAAATACTGTGGGCTAGTATCTTTTAGAAAGGTATGTGGAAAAAAGGTAAAGAACAGAAGCAAAACCTTTGAATATGGAATCTGGCTGTGCCTATAACAGTCTGTAGACTGATCACCTAGTATTTATCTATGAGCCTATGAACTTAAAAACTGATTACAGTATGAGGAATTGATCTGCCACAGAGAAGACACTGAATAATTAGGACTGCATTTGTGTGTTAGGAGAAAACACCAGAATGAACTGAAAAAATGTATGGGACATGGAAAAGCATCATGTACTTATTTTCTAATTACCTCCTTTTCACAATTAAGGGGAGCCAGAGCAACATATGCAAGGCAGAAAAATCAGTTGTGGATAGGATCCCAGTCTATCAGACATGCACATGCAGACACACACACACATACACGCAGACACACACATACATGAGCATGTGCATGGACCCATCTGTGCCTGTTTTGTTTAACTCTAATTCACCTATGACATATCTTTCAGAGGAAAGTGTAGCACCTGCAAAAAAAAACACATGGAGATGCAGACCGTACATAGAGAGCACCTCAACCATGAAACAAACCTGAGAAACAAGTACTGTGAGTCATGAATGTCAAATGCTACACTATTGTTCTGCCCCCACAAAAAAAAAAAAAATATATATATATATATATATATATATATATATATATATATATATATATGTGTGTAGCAACGATAGGTAAACGAGATGAGAACGGCTGTTCATATTTGTCAGTAAATTTTTATGAGTGTGTATTTATCAGTGCTCCTAAGGTGGACATATGATTACTAATATCTATGTCATCATATACCTCAAATTATATAAGTAGTTTTGCGTAAGTAATGCAGCGTTTCAGAAATAACATGGTTTCTCAGATACCTACTACTAGGCATTTATTTTATCCTTAAATGGTGGATTTATGGATGCAATATGGTTTTCATTTGAGGAATTTTTTTAAAGAATTGAAAATCAATAAACAGTAAAATATAATCTCCTGATGGAGACAGAAGTTGATTAAGGGAGATCAGAGAGTTGCATTCATATATTATAAACTCTCTTAATTGTTGTAGATTCAGTTGCATACAATATAAAAAGGGCACTTAAGATGCAATTATATTTTTTATGTCTTATTGATGAAGCTAAACATGTTGCTTTTGACAGATGTACTAGAAAGAATAACTTTTTTTTTCATTTAAGTACCTGTTTTGCAGTTGCATATAAATATGAATAGAAGAAAACTAACCAGGCAGCTGCCGATTGCTGTAAAAGAAATCTTGAAGTAGTTGCATCACTTATTCCCAAATAGCTTGAAACAAACTTAAAAAAACAAGTTAAAGTATGTGTGTCCTCAGTGGATAAATTTGCTTGCCTTGCACTGATGATTTGCCATCTGACACCCAGACCAGGTGCTAGTTGTTTGGTGATGGATTTGGCATCCACATAATCGGCTATCCCATGGGCTGCAAAGTTCCTGTCCATACATGAGTGTATATACACCCTGGCAGAACATCAGGATTTCCCCTGAGCCTATAAAACCTCCCTTCCTTCAACATCAAACAGAACCAAGTCAACATGATAAAATAACAAGGCAAACTTTCTTACAATAGTGAAAAAGCAGCAACTGTCAACATTACTACAGCTCTGTGGCCTCCACAGATTCTAAAATCTAAGCCCAACCTAAAAGATCAAATGTTTTCATGTAAAGCTCTGGAAGTCTGAAGATTTAACCGTTTCTGCTCTGATACAGACATCAAAAACTTCTAGACCATAATTTGCAGTAATATAAAAGTCTACAGACTTCATAAATCCTGATAAGTAAATAAACATGCTTTGCTGGAAAATTGTCAGCTGTTGACAGGATGCCCAAGTTTAAATGCAAAGAACTGAGCACTTTCATAGTTCATAAAACATAATAGCACATGCATTGAGAAAAAAAGCTGTAAACTGCACCATATGGAGTGTTTGCTGACCTAAGAACTCAGCTTTTTGAGTAGTAAATGACTGAAACACAGATATGAAATACTTTGGAAGTATATACAGTTTCAACATCATACTGCTTCAGTACCAAAAGGAAGAATGAATTATTCTGTTATCCTTATTTTTGCCTCACATTATCATACATGTAATGCAGACATGAGAGGGAGATGCATAGGGACAGAGATGGGTAGATCGATAGATAGATCGATAAATAGATAGATAGAAAGATGCAAATATATAGCTAGATAGATAGATAGATAGATAGATAGATAGATAGATAGATAGATGTGGATGGATAGACAAAGAGACACATACATATCTTGCTAGCCAGACATACAGAAAGGCAGATATAGATACATGCATACATATATGCATGCATACATGAGGGATCTTCAGAGAAACAGATAGATAAATAGATGATCAGACAGGCAGATGGGTATGTAGATATATGATAGATGTGTAGAAATCTAGAAAGATAGGCCAAGACAAACCGATTATGTATGTTGTTGTCTTACTCTTATTCTTTCCAAAACAGGGTTTCTCAGGCTGGTACATTAAATGTGCAGAATATGGCACTGTGGATTGATGGGAAAAATACAGTTGAAGTATTCGACGTGGTGGCTGCTGCAGGTAAAATACACATGGTGTTGTGTTTATAGAGGCCCCACATGTGCACTGTGGATATATAGAAATGTTCCACTACATAGTCAGGATACTATATCGCAATCTGACCAATGCTGTATAAATGCAGAAGCAAAAAATCCCTCTCCTTGTTCCCATCTGAGACTCCCACTACAGTTTTTCCTTCATGATTTCTATTGAACCCCAGCTTGTCCTCCTGGTGGATGGGTCAGTGAGGCAGTCAAAGTGGAATAATGATGCATCAGATGTAATATGTCTCTGACAATCATGGAACATCTGTAACGTTTAAAGTAGTAAGCCTTACATAGCTGGACAAAGCTAATAAACAATTTCTTCTAATTGCAAGGGCAAGGATATTGCATAATCATAAAAGGAATAGTGCTAAATGGCAGATATAGCTTATAAAGCATTACTTTCAAAGTTAAAGGACGCCACTTCCATGCACCAGAAGGTCAGCATTAGATGCACTTTGTACAAAACAGCAAGGCAGCTGATGAGTACTATTCTCTGTGAATTGACTATTAATCTTATCCCATTTATTTATATATTCATTCATTGATTCATTAAGTCACTCAGTCATGTATTGATTGATTGATTGATTGATTGATTGATTGATTGATTTTAATTTTTAACTAGAGAAGTACACTGGTCTGAGGGTCCTTTTAATTCATATCCCAGGACTTAGGCAGCAGTAGAAAAAGTGTGAAGAAAGAGTAATGATTATGAGATAAGAACACAAGAGTAATTATGCAGTGAACAAGTTCAGAAACTTCTTTACAATCTGGAGACATAGAGTGCCATTGTAGATATCTACAACAAAATTCAAGAATTAAAATGCCCTTTCAAAAACTGATTACTCATATTCATTAACATGTCTTTGGGCAAATAGTAGTGCTATATGCATACACAGATAAAAGTTTTAAATTTCATCATTTGGATATATGTAATATTAAAGCAAGGTATAATTAAAAGTTTGGTTTGTTACTCCACACAGCCAGGATCATGAAAGCAGTTGTATTTATTTGAGTCAGGCAGGTAGTTTTTAAAAGATGTAATGTTTTCAAGGGTAGTTATTTCTATATGTAAAGTTATGCCAGGATCTCAGAGCTGTTTTGAAGAAGAATTTTTCAACACTGGTAATATAAAATATTTGAAGACTTGTGCTAGAAGAGTTTGTAATGCAATGTGGATGTTTATGTGCAGCTGGTTCTTTAATGGGAGACAGTAGCTTTGATGAATAAATTTGAATGTTTTGTATTTACAAGAAAATTTGCTCTATTATTGGCAATCATTTTAGTTTACTGCATTTGGTTATTGGACTTTGTTGTTTGAATCTGACTGTTTTATTTTCTGTTTCCTGAAGTCAGTTAATGTTTTGTAATGACAGTAACATAACTAGGAAGACTTTCTTTAGCCAAGGAAACAACAATTCTAGAGCAATAGCTTTTCTAGCTTTCACAGAGAGAATATTAGACATTCTATATGCTATTTCAGCTAAGTTGTTACTTTCTGGACTTGTGATTTGACATGTGGGATGAAAGTTAGAGACTCTGAATTAGGACAGACCTAGGTATTTATGCTGTTACATTGGTTAACGATGGTCTGTCAGGATCGGTTAGCAGCATAGGTGGGAATTTAGTATTTGTGGGGTTCATAAAAGCATTACTGTAGATTTTAGCATGATTAAAGCAAATCTGTTTTCTGTAGTCAATTCCAAAAGAAAGCAAAGTCATTTTGAAGAACGAGGTTGATGTCATTTTATGATTTATATGTCTTGGTGATAACTGTGCTGTTTGTATATAGATCAGTGTATCCCAAAAAAGATCATTGATAAATAGTAAGAATAGTTGTGTTCATAGCATTGAGGATTGTGGCCTCCCTATATTTAACCTAGTTGTATGAATACAAAGGCCTTCAATTACACCGTAAACATTCTGTTAAGCAGATAGTTACCAAAACATAGGTGTATAGGTGTTTATTAGGCTAACAACCAAAAGGCTCTTTTTAAGCCAAGCCATACCTAAATTTCTAACAACTTCTAGTACCCTTGTATGTATAAGTAGGGGTTTGGGAGATAAAACATTTACAAGTAGGGGCCTGGGAGATGACCCATTTACAGGTTGCCTGTGTCCATTAGAGACATAGGTGCCAAACCAGGGATGAATTTCCTGTTCCCTATCCAATGGCCCACGTTGCACTTGAATTGGGTTAGTTAGGAACTATGCTTCACATGGATGGGGAGCCTGTTCCAGAGATGGGGTAGTCTCTGGGATACATACATGTCTCCCCAGCACATCCTATTTATATCACAGGCAAGGTTAAAGTCTTTAGAATGGGTAGTTTTGGTGCTGTTTGTTTTGTGGATATGCAGGAGGTCCATCAGAATGGGGCCTGACAATGCCCTGTATGCCAAGCATAGATCTCCCCTCAACAGCCTGTAGGAGATAGAATACAAGTATAGGGCCTTGAGGTGGTCTGCATAGGACAATTTACTTATGCCCTGTATTCATTTAGTGAGGAACCTCTGTGGGTGTTCCAGATGTTGGATATGCCTGGTTAGGTACATACCAAAGGGGGCATTGTACTGAATGATAGGTCTGATGAATGCCAAATACAGTGGAACCATGACTTCCTTGGACCTAGATGTCATACCTTTGTTTATAAGTTGCACAACATAGAATGATTTCCTCAATACTGTAGACACGTGCTGGCCAAAGGCTAGATTACTGTCTATCTGTGTCCCTAAATCCCTGACTACTGAGTCAGCTCTAAGGGGTGTGTTGTCAATATGATATTTACCAGGGGTGGATGACTTTGTAAAGGATATTATTATGCATTTCTTGGCATTTTGTTTTAGTCCATGGCTCTGACATGAGTTGTTTGTCTGTGTCAGCCTCTCCTGGAGAACATTTGTGTCAGTGTTGGATTCAATGACATATCCTAATTTGCAATCATCTGCAAATTTAGTCAACCAGAGACCATTGACATTGGCATTGACTTCAGAAAAGTAAATGTCAAAATGAAGCAGTCCAAAGACCAATCCCTGAGGGATTCCACCTGTGACTGGCCTCTTTGTAGAGGTGGACTCCCCAGTTCTAACTTCATGGGTTATGGCTGTACATAGTATTGATTTTCTGGGTCATAGAGGAGACCTATAGCTTGCAAGGAAGTGGTATTGGATTTGGCCAATTATAATGTGAACATGGAGCAGTTCAAGTGCATTGTCCTGTTTAACCAGCTTTGAGGTATATTTATTTTTGATTTAAATCAAGACACCTCCACCTTTAGTCCCTGCCTGTGTAGTAGCTGGTCTAAATGTGTGGAAGGCATTATAACCTTGCACTGTCAGTGTGCTTTCTGCAGCTTTAAACCATGTGTCAGTGACTGCACAGATGTCAGCATTCTCTAGGATAAAAAGAGCTTTTAAGGAGTGAAGTTTTTTGTTTAGACTCCTAGCAGTAATACCTGTAGATTTTCTTAGTTTTGATTTGCTATGTCAGAAATACTTTCATTTTGGCATTGCCTAAAAAAGGCACTATGTGGGGAAAAACAATGTTTTAACTAATATTCAAAAGTCAAGAGGGGAGAGGTGCAGACCATCCCTGGCAAAGCAGTGTGCCTGTTGCCCATCTCCTTCCATGCTGACAAATATTGCACCCTCTTAGAATGACACCAGAAACTTAGCCAATTATTAAAGTCAGTCATCTTTTGTTCATATTATGGCATCATCCTTGGAGAAGGTAAAATGCTGCTTAATGTTAGGCTCATACCAGCCTGGGACACATATTCAAAGAGCTCCATGATATCTCTCTTCATATAGTCTAAGGAGGTATGCCTCAGGTCATTTACTCTCACATGTACTATGACTGAGTCATATTGGTAATTGTGGTCCAATGACCTGAGTGCATGCTGCAAATTTCTGTGGAGACACCACAGTATTGCAATTTTTGAGTGTCAGGTAGTGGTTTACAGTTCCAATAGCTCTTTTAAAGCAACAAAACCTCCCCCACTTCAGTATTGGTAAACATTTAATTTGTTGCAGTATAGATAGCAGTAAGTGTGTGGTATTTTGGTCTATGAATACCATATTTTTGTATGAAGTCAAGGATTTGCTCATATACTAGTTTTTCAAGAATCTTTGCCAGGGGATCAATTCTGGGTTATGGACCTATTATCATTAGTACAAGGGGGCAGGGGTTTTAGGAAGTCAATGGATTATTAAATTATGATAAATCAAAGTTTTTTTTAAGGTTCTTGTCTTTTGTTATGTTAGACCAAAGTTATAAGTATGCCTAAGAGGTCTGTATAGGATTTCACTTCATAAGTTGATTAGTAGTGGATGTAAATAATGAATGCATGGTTTGTAGTGAGTTTATAACCACTTAGTAGGTTTTAACCTCTTTTGTAGAAATTACTTTAAAATAAAAAAGAGGGGCGTGGAATTAACTGATGAAAAGATGTTCTGGTTCTGGGAGAGTTGTACTTAATGAAAATACTAGATGAGGCAGGGTCTGGAAATATTTTCAGTAATGGCATTTAGCTTGTTAATATCAATGTGGTTTCTGTATTTCTACCCCAATAGAGATGACAAGTGGTGTCCCACAACAATAAGAACTGGAACCTCTTCTTTTTGGACTATTCTTTTCAGATATAAAAGTGGAGAATGCACTCAAAATAAGCAAATATGCTGATGGTTACAAACTGGGTAACAAATTTACTTCAGTAAAACTATATGTATAGTAAAGTATATTTGACTGACTGTTAAACAGTATCATCTACTTAATTTAACATTAAGAAGGTGATACATTTTAAAAGTCTATAACATGTAAATAAATAAAATGTATTTCAATAATTTGCATGTTTGGCAAGAAAAGAAGTAGTACAAACAACAGATAACAGGGACTGTGCCACTCTAGATCATATTCAGATTATTTCTTATGACACTCCCAGGGACAAACTAAGATTGTGACAGCAAGGGGAGCTGATCTAATGTTAAGGTATCAGTCTAAGTTATGGTAGCATGTCATGTCCTCTGTGTGTTTGTGACTACAAATAAAGTTATATCATTTTGATTAAAAATATGATGACTTTTTAAAAGCACATTTTATAAAATATTTGCATTTCATATGGAGCAGACTTTGTAATAAATAAACAGTTTTGAATTGTCACGTGTACATATGTCGGGGTCAGTTTTGCGTTGTCATATCTACATCTGTTGGGGTTGGTAAAGTTGAAGTGAGGAAATAATATAAATACCCATTCAGGTGTCTTATAGCTAGATGCTTGAAATTGTGGGTATTTCAATAAGATAATGAAACTAAATTAGCTAATTCTGCTACTACCCCATTTTACAACAGAGTAGTTATCAAGAACAGGGATACAGCAGAAATTAATTCTGGGAATGTAAGGTGCAAAAAACAGTCAACAGTAAGTTTTTGCATTTAGATCTAACTAAATGTCATTGAGTGTCTTTTCCTTTTGTGACTTGGTCAGGTAAGGTCATTCAGTGCTGTCAGTGTTATTTATTTTATTATTTTTTTATTTGAAGCAGCTATGGCCCAGGTTATCACTTCCCCAGAGCCATAGCTTGCATGGTAGCTGTGTAAGCTCAGCTGTGTTTAATTTGTAAAAAAACTGGAACCACAAACAAAAACTGTGCAGAAACACGGAGACACCAGCAGATAAAACAGCAATGTTTTATCTGCTGGTGTCTCTGTTTCTGCAAAGTTTCTGTTTGTGGTTCCGTTTTTTTGCTATTTTGCTATTTATACTGTGCAGTTCATCACTGAGTTTTCTCCTTTTGGACAATATTTGTGTTTCATTTGTGCTTTTCAATAGTTCACAGGATAATTTATTCAACTGAAACTGAACTTCAGGTTTTAATAAAATAATAAAACATGTAAATTATGTTTCCTGTTATTCAATCAAAACCCAAAGATCAGTTTGAGTGATATTGCTTCTTTGTGTAGTATTTGTATAGTTTCCTGAGCTAGCTTACCTTTACAGCAGCTAGCCCACTAGTTGCAATGCAGTGAGTGCATAATCACAACATGTGCAGTTAAGTACACAGATCTGCATCTCTTTTTTTCAGATTCTACAAAACACCTTAAGGACAGTTACCCAGGAATTCAGAAAGAACTTCAATGCTGACAGTTAGAGCTGTGGCCAAAACAAACGTTTTCCATGATGTGAGAAAATGTGATTCAGAGACACATTAGATGCAATGAGAAAAGACCTCATTATTGGCTAATTTGCACATCTCTTAATTCTCCACAAATGCCACAGATGTAAATCAACACTTTCCTGTGCTAGTCACTACTGGTAACTCATGCATCACGTTGGCATGGGAAACCCACCATTCAGTCATCCACACAACTGCACACATTCAAAAACACACCCACCCACACATACCCCCCCCCACACACACACACATACTCACGTACACACCAACATACCTCCTACCTATCCCTTAGAAAACACTTTTTATGTAGAATATTTTTTTATGTAAAGTGTATACTGATAATGCAGGTTGGTTCTGTTTTCTGTGTCTTGTAAGGTAAAGGTTTTGTTTGAGGCAATAACATATATAATGTTGTAAATTTAAGTATAACACACTATATTGTGATGAAAGTAAAACCTTAATTGGGTCCTCCTTGTTTCTGCAACTCGACTACCTAGTCCATTAATATGCATAATTTATGCCTATTAAGTGTCATTTGCATTGGCCAGAAGTCCTGTTCCTGATGTTTTTGTCCCCACTCTTGTAAATCACAAATCCTTTCAATCAGCCAGTAATGCCAAACATTAGAGTATTATTCTTTTTATTGTTCATAAGGTGTGTCATTATGATAAAGTGTTGCTGTATTAACTTTTTTTAATGAGTTGAGAGGGTGGCCTAATGGTTAAGGTGTTTGCCTTACAGGGTGGCCTAATGGTTAAGGTGTTTGCCTTACAATCGGAAGGTGCAGGGTTTGAGCCTCACAATGGATAATTGGCTAGGTTTAAAATGGCTTGCAAGGGCAGTTAGGCTTGAACAAATCTATGAGTCCAAGTAATCATTTAAATGTTCTCCTTAGTGCCATTTATTTCTTCTCAGCTTTGTCCCTCTACATCCATCTGCATGGACTTATTCCCATCTCTCTCTACTGCCCCTGACTTTATGGAATGCTCCTGTTGTTGCCTCTTATACCCACCCTGTTCCTCCTACCTTGTGGGCTGTTACAGTCAGTGAATAATGCCAGACATTAGAGTTTCACACTTCTTCTTATGTAAAAATAATAACTTACAGTGAACTCCCCAGTTAGTGTAGAGGATCAAGGCTCCTATTCAATAATCTTTCTGTGCTGAGTGAAGAGTTTTAAACTTTCCTCTCTCCTTTTCTTTTAACTTTTTTATTTCAAACACTTGAGGTAATGTGCTATGGGTGTCCCTTATGCACAGAGGATTCATAGACTGCTAGAGAATTGTCTGAGAGTCTCAAGGGTGCAGAGAATCTTTTGAAGTACCTTTAGAGCACAATATATAAAATATCCCTAGTGTCCGGTGTTCCTCTATCTGACTTCTTTTGTGCTGCAAAACAATGTTCTATTATCTTTGGAAATTCCTTTAGGGTACAATATACAGTGTATGCCTGGTACCTAGTGTTCTTTTGCCCCTTGTCTTTCAAGTTACAAAACATTATTCTATTACCTTTTGAAGTAGTTTTAGGACAAAATACACAGTCTATCCCTGGTGTCTAATCCCCCCCACCCCCAGCCCACATCTTTCAAGCTGTAAAACATTATTCTATTACCTTTTGAAGTGCTTTTAAGACAAAATATACAGAGTAACCCTGGTACGTAATGCCCCCCCAATCCACATCTTTCAAGCTGTAAAACATTATTCTATTACATTTTGCAGTGTTTTTAGGACAAAATATACAGGGTATCCCTGGTGCCTAATGCTCCCTCCCTGCCCCACATCTTTCAGCTGTAAAACATTATTCCATTACATTTTCAAGTGCCTTTAATGCACAATATACACATTATCCCTGGGGGTCTAGTGTCCCCCTCCCCTTAAAACTGCAGAATTTGCTCATTTGTCTAGGGGGGTGAGGATGTGTGACAGCTGTCCCCCCACACACATGCACACACATGCACAAATGCACGCGCGCACACACACACACACACACACACACACACACACACACATTCATGCATACACACACACACACACACACACACACACACACACACACACACACACACACACACACACACACACACACACACACACACACACACACACACACACACACACAAAAATACACACACTCATGTACCTGAGGTCACTCATCCTTCTGTATGCACTCCCAAGTGCAGCTACACACACACACACACACACACACACACACACACACACACACACATACACATCCCACCACTACATGTCAGCTAAACCTCTTGGAACTTACCTCTAATGTGATTTCACCCATTGGAAGTATTAGGTGAATGTGAGCTTTTGGCTGTATTACTAACACTGCTGGCTGCATAAATGCCTTATTGTAGGCATTTCTGTGGGGGGAGGGTCACATTACTAATTAGCATAGGCCACTACCCTGCCATGCCTTGGCCACAGCTCACCATGTGGCTGCACCTCTTTATTGTACAGTACTGTACTGTAGGGCTATGTCTGAATCAGACATGGACACCATGAGGGGTATACCAAGCTTACACTTTGCAGTAACCTTTGCATCTTGCTAAAATAAATATAGAAAAGTGAAACAGCCAGCATGTGATAAAGCCAAGGGTTTGTTCATTTAGGAAATAATTTTTTTTCAAACTATGCAGAGCTGAGGACTCTTGTACTTTGGCAATATGCTTATGTACTCTAAATGTTAGAGCATTGATCCACAAGGGCCACCTTTAGACTCAGCCCACAAGCACTGTCTGCTTAAATTGTTGTTGTTTGTCTTTCGGCTTTTCCCTGGGGGTAAGGGGTCACCACAGCGGAACTCCGGTCCGCTAATGATCGGCAGTAGATTTTTATGAAATGCCGAGGTGCCAGCTCAATGCCCAACCTTCAACGAAGGCACACCCATTTACGCACACATGTCTTTCGAACGCTACCCAACCACGGGGAGGTCATGCAGACTCCACACAGAAGGCACTCCCAAGCCCAGCTGAGAATCGAATGGGAGAACCTCTTGCTGTAAGCACTGTCTGCTTAAGTGAGTTGCTTAAATCCACACAGGCAAATTGACCACTGGAAGCAGCTTATTAACAGTTCACATCCTTGCTCCCTTAGACTAACTGGTTTCCTAAATGTTTATTATGTGTGTTCATGGGGGGGGGGTGTTATAACTCAAACATTTCTAAATTTCCCAACTTCTTTTTCTTTATTCCAGAATTGAAAATAACTTGTTTGTATTTCTTTTTTTTCTCATTTTTTTGTTTTTCAAATACATTTGAATGAATTCCATAGCATTTATACATAACATCTTAAGTAACTATGTACACTATTTACATTAACCCGACACTATAACAGATCTTAATGTATACAGTTACTTTATAAGTATGTCCAGTCCATTATCAGAGTGTCTGATCAATTATTGTATAGTGACAATCAATGATAAGACTTTTCCCCAAGGGTTGTTGATAAATGGCTTTGGATAAATTCTTAGTTCTTTAATTTTAGTTTCCAATAATGCTGTGGTCTTCAGTAGGATGTAGAAGTCTTCCAAAGTTGGTATTCTGTTTGTATTCCATCTTCTTGTTATACACTTCCTTGAAATTGCAAATATAAACCATACTAGACACGTTTGACCTATTCAAATAAGAACCTTCATTCACATTTAATAATAGAAGAGCTTTAGTTAAATAAAATGATTCATTAAATAAAGCTTGCACAAAGTTATTAATACCATTCCAAAACGGCTTAATTTTAACAGAATCAAAGAAAATGTGGTTTTAATCTGCATTGTGTACTTGCTCACATCTCCAACATATTCCCTTTATGGAAGAACTAATTTTACTGATTCTGTCTAGGTTTAAGAATGCTCTGTGCAAGCATTTCCAATTAAAAAACTTTCCAGTATTGTGTAAAGGATGTATATGTTATTGATAATAAGATATTTGTTTTAATATCTTCAGTTATCTGTATTGTGTCCTATTGTTATATATTTCCAATATGAGGTTTTGGGTGTTGTTTTATAGTTTATCAATATTTTGTAAAATTTTGAAATATTGTTTCCCATGTCAAAGTCATTGTATATGATTTGTAGGTTCATAGGTTCATAGGTTGGTACTAGGCTATTGGCCCTAGGGCCTATACAAGCCTAGCCATAACAATTCCCTGGATATTTCTTCCCACAATATTTACTTCCCTAGACCCCTGTCTAGCAGGGCGACTGACATGATCCCCAAGGTGAATTTCCTATCTCCCATCCAATCATCAAGGTTCCTTTTGAAGAGGGCCAAGGAGGCCCTCTGCTTGACATGTATGGGCGGTCTATTTCAGAGTATGGGGAGTCTCTGGGTCAGGTCCAGCATGTTTTATTCATTGTGATGACAAGGTTTAGATCCCTGGAGCGTGTGGCTCTGAGGGATTGGGATTTCTTTAAGTGGAGCATGTCCAACAGCTCAGGGTTTGAAATGGCCTTGTATGTTAAGCAGAGATCACCTCTGATTATACGATATGCCACAGAGTATAGCTGGAGTTTTTTTAGATGGTCAGCATATGGCATCTGCTTTAGGCCTGTGATTCTTTTAGTGAGGTATTTCTGTGGCCTTTCCAGCTGTTGCAGATGTCTTGTGAGGTACATACCAAATGGGGCATTAATCTCTATAATGGGTCTAATGAGGGATGACTACAGTGGGACAATGACCTCCTTTTTTCTGGATGAAAAGCCCTTAGTGATGAGGTGTGCCACATAGAAGGATTTCCTGACTGTTGTGGCAATGTGGTTATCGAAGGTGAGATCACTGTCCACCTGTATCCCTAAGTCTCCCATCACACTTTCGATGTTTAGTGTACTGCCACCTATGTGGTAATTCATGGGTACATGTTTTTTTCCAAAGGGGTAACTATACATTTCTTGGCATTAAGCTTGAGCCCATGGCTCTGGCACCAGGCATCTGTTTCTGTAAGACCCTTTTGTAGAATATCCACATCATTTGGGGATTCAATAAGGGCTCCTAGTTTGCAGTCATCTGCGAACTTTGTTAGCCAGAATCCCTTAGTGTTGGCCTGTACTTCAGAGAAGTAGATGCCAAACAAGAGTGGTCCCAGGATTGAACCCTGAGGTACTCCACTTGTCACTTGTCTGGAGCTGTATTTGGAGTCGGCTACTTTTACAGTCTGGGTTCTGTCAGTAAGCCAGTTGGCAACCCATTGAGTGACGTAGGGATTTATGCCCAGCTTAGTAAGTTTATCTATGATTCCAGAGTGGGGGATGGTGTCGAAGGCCTTGGCAAGGTCCAGATAGGCTGTGTGGACCACCTTACCCTAGTCCACAGCTCTGGAGACTGATTCAAAGAAGTCAATCAGGTTCAGGAGACAAGATCGGCCCTTCACAAACCCAAACTGTGTGGGGTCCAGTGTTTGAAGGTTGCCAATGTCTTTGTTTATAAGTTCCATGATAATGTGTTCCATGCCCTTGCAGATCAGGCTCATCAGACTGATGGGATGGTAGTTCCCGGGATCCAAGGTGGATCCCCCCTTGTGGAGTGGGATAACTGTAGCTGTGCCCCACTCAGTGGGCATGAAGCCTGAAGTGAGGCTATGATTAAACATGACACTTAGGTGAGGTGCCAGTTCATTTTGTAGTTCATGTAGTACACAGCCCAGGATGTCATCTGGTCCCATGGATGCTGTATTCTTAGCTTTGGAGAGTGCAGTTTCTACCTGTGTGGCCGTGATTACCAGAATTTGGCAATATTTTGATGTTTAGATGGGCCCTTTAGGCGTGAGAGGGGGTGAAGTTGGCACTAAATCGATCTGCCAGGATATTGGCAATATCCTTGGGATCAGTATATTTAATGCCATTTTGTTATAGCTCAGAGCAAATCTGAGCATTGCCATTTAGATTCTTGACATAACTATAGAATGCCTTGTGGTTGTCTTTGGCATCTTTGGCAATTTTATTTTCATAACTAGCTTTTGAGGATTTTATGAGGGATCTCAGCTTCTTACTGAGGCTGGTGATTTAGTTTTTTGCATCCTGGGATTTTCCTCTTTTCTGAAACAGTTTCTTCCTTCTGTTGTATACTTTGTTTATAGCAGGGGACCACCAGATTGGCTTCCTTTTTTTGGAGGAGAGCATCTTGGTTCTATTTGGGATGGCACAATTCATGCATGAGTGGATGTGCTCTTACAGTGCCTTAGTGTAGGATTCTGCAGTCAAACTTTCAGATCCCGTCTGCATGGGTGTCATGATGTTTGTCACTTCTGACTTTAGTAGCATGAAGTTGGCTTTAGAGAAGTTTTTTAAGGAGGTTTCCTTACTGGAGGGTAGGGGTGGGATGTGGATGTCAAGGGTGATTTGTTTATGGTTAGACCTGACCAATGAGGGGGTGACCACTGGTGTGGAGCATCTATCTCCCATGTTGGTAATGACCAGGTCTAGGATATTGGAGCCCCTGGTGGGACAATGGATTAGTTGAGCCAGGGCGTTGGAATTTATGAATTCCAAGAACCGTTGGGAAAAGGAGTTGGTACCCGAGTAGTTTTCCCAGTTAATGGTAGAGTAGTTGAAATCACCCAGTATTAGGGAGTTTGGTTGTATCTTAATATTTTCCAGTATGTTTCGAAAGGTGTAGTGAGAATCTTGGAGCATGATGGGGGATCTGTAGCAAGCTACAATTTGGATTGCAGTCTTACCTAGTGTTAGTTGCACCTGGAGAATTTCAGATGCATTGTGTTGGGCAACTAGCCTGGAGGTGTGAATATCCTTGGTGAATATGGACACTCCTCCACCTTTAGTGTTTCGGTCTTGGTTTTGTGGCTGAAAAGTGTGGTAAGAGTTGTAGCCTGATATTGCAGGGGTGCACGCTGGAGCCTTGAACCAGGTCTCAGTTACTGCACAGATATCGATGTTCTCCATTTTTAGGAGTGCCTCGAGAGAGTGCATTTTGAGGTTTAGACTTCTAGCATTGAGTAGCATTACCTTCATATTTTGCATGCTTGTATCTGTTATGGTGGTGATTTTGTCCTTTGAACCTTGCCTAAAAAAGGCACTATAGGGGTGGCAAGAGCTTTAGCCAGTAACCTAAATCCCAGGGGTGACAGGTGCAGACCATCTCTGGCAAAGCATCGTGGTTTGTCTATCATGTCTTCCCAGGCAGACAGATACTGCATCCCCTTTGAATATATATGTATTTCATAAATTTAGGTATTTCTTTAAATGAAGAATTGTTAATTATTCTACTTAAATCTTGCAAATATGACAGAATACTCTGTAAAGTTAGCCAGTCCTGTTGTGTAATTTTGTGTGTTGGTTTTATTACTTGCATATCTAAAACTTTTAGTTCTTACATTGGAGCCAACAAACAAATTCTTTCTGTTCCCAGGAATTAATAATTTCTCTACATATTTTATGTGGAAAGTCCTTTGTGACTATGAATGGTGTTAAAAGATCAAACCCGATTTTTAAATCTATATTTGCATTAATAATTTTCCTAAATGAGTCAATGTAATAATTAATCATATGAAGAAAGAGGTAGAAAGGCACCATCTTTTGACTTTACTTTTCTGCCTTGTTTCATAGGAATCCCCAGTAGTGTGCTCGCATTCCCCTTAGCAAAAGTTTCATTCTGTGTCTTGGCCAACCTCCAATCAACCCAAGGCTGTCTCATTGACCTGCACTGTGAGACCATGCGTCGGTGGAACACTAAAGTGCTTTCAGCTACACTAGTTCCCCTCAGCAAATGTTTTATCCTCTGTCTTGGCCAACCTCCAATCAACCCAAGGCTGTTTCGTTGCCCTGCACTGTGAGACCCTGCATCGGTGGAACACTAAAGTGCTTTCAGTTACACTAGTTCCCCTCAGCAAAAGTTTCATCCTGTGTCTTGGCCAACCTCCAATCAACCCAGGGCTGTCTTTTTGCCCTGCACTGTGAGACCCTGCATCGGCAGAACACTAAAGTGCTTTCAGCTACACTAGTTCCCCTTAGCAAAAGTTTCATTCTGTGTCTTGGCCAACCTCCAATCAACCCAAGGCTGTCTCATTGCCCTGCACTGGGAGACCCTGTGTCGGTGGAACACTAAAGTGCTTTCAGCTACACTAGTTCCCCTCAGCAAATGTTTTATCCTGTGTCTTGGCCAACCTCCAGTCAACCCAAGGCTGTCTCACTGCCCTGCACTGTGATGCCCTGCATCAGTGGAACGCTAAAGTGCTTTCAGCTACACTAGTTCCCCTCAGCAAAAGTTTAATCCTGTGTCTTAGCCAACCTCCAATCAACCCAAGACTGTCTCGTTGCCTGCACTGTGAGACCCTGCGTTGGTTGAACACGAAAGTGCTTTCTGCTATACTAGTGTATGTTAGAGTTGTATTTAATCTGTCCTCTAAACTGAAGACTCTCCCCTTTCACTGTACACATGCACACTACTGCCCCCCCCCCCCATTTTTCTCTTTCTAATGTACTCTTAGGTCAATTACTTAAAACTACTTTCTCTTGGAAAAAGTTTACTTATGTACCTGCAGCCCATACTTTAACTGTTTTTCACTGTAGAAGTGGTGGCCCTTTTCACCACACTGTACTAGATTAGTAGCATAAGATTTGTAGTTGTTATTAGGAAGATACTGCACTACACTGACCTGGGATTGACTTATTTTGGTTTCCTGTTTTCTTTTTAGTAGCTGGCCTAGTCTAGTTTTTCTGACTCACAACCTTGTATTACTTTGTGTCTACCCCCTTCCCCCACCTTGAACCTACACAACTCCCTCACGCTCCTGCTTAATTACAGAGGTATTTTCCTTTTACTTTTCTGTCCTGACCAGCTCTATAGATAGGTTCTGCAGTCTCAATGACTGATGTATTCTAACCCCAGATCACCTGACCACACCCTCTTCCAATCAAAGACCTCTCATACACACCCCCTATCAAATTTCTACCTTAAAAAGGCACATAGTATCAACTTGCCATGCATTCACACTCACACCCATACTTGAACCCCAAAACCACTAAGACCCAACCACTACTCTCTCATAAAATACCATTAATCCTTGGATTTCTCTTCCTAACCCTCACATACTTAACACATCATTATATCTAAACACATCATTCCACATAACACTTTCTCAAACAAATATACACTCACACATTTTATTTCCTATCTCTTCTACATTATTTGAAGACAGCTTAATCCTACACATTCGTAAGTCTCACATAACACCATCTTGCAGTAGAAAAACATCATTTAGATCCAACATAGACATAGTGCACACAATTAAACACATACTGTTTATCACTAAAAATCTACTTATATCTGGAGACATACACCCAAACCCTGGACCACAAAATTCTCTACTCTCTGCTAGGAAAACCTCTGACCTATTGATTCTGAATGTCAGCATCAGAAGTAACTCTAACAAACTTTCTGACCTACACTCAAATATAGCTCACTACTCCCTTGACATGCTGACCATTACCGAGATGTGGCTAAAACCTAGTATCCAAAATGAAGAAATTCTCCCAATAGGATATAATATCCTAAGACTGGATAGAGTGGGCAAAAAGGGAGGTGGAGTTGCTATCCTCTACAAAAATACAATCAGCATTAAACCTCTACAAACCCCCATACCTAAATTTCAAAATGCTGAAACCTTAGGTTCAACCCTAAGCATAAATGACAAAAAAACTTTCATCATTCTCTGCTGTTATATTCCCCCAGGTAATAACTCTCCCATCACTGAAGAAATGTTACAATGGGCCACAGATAATCTGCCCCAAGAAGCCATCTTACTAGGTGACCTGAATACTGATTGGTCAGCCTGTACCTCTAACAACCCCACTAACCATATTAATCTTTACAGTTCTACCCAACTTATCCAAGAACCCATTAGAATCGACAAAAATAACCCCGCAAACAGTCTATTCTAGATTGGACACTAGTTAACTGCCCCAAACAAAACTATCACTCAGGATGCCTTCCTGATGGTCTTAGTGACCATCTCCCCACATTCCTCCTGCAGAAACATACCAACATAGCCAAACCCATTGTTTTTAGACAAGTCAGAGACGATCATAAACTAAATATACAAGAACTAAACAGTATTCTAAAACATAGTAACTGGAAACCACTACTAACACTAAATCTAGACCAAGCCATTGACTGCTTCAACAATATTCTAGATAGAGGCACAGTATACTAACCTCAAAAAAGAGCATAGCAAAATAAATTTAAAATGGGTGGCGAAAGCCAAACACATTCTGGCTAGGCTTATAAATGCCCTAGGGCAGATAGCCTAGTATGAACCTATGAACCTATGAATATCCTTGATAGATTCGCACCAATTAGGAAAATAAGAGCCAAGGCAAACTATGCACCATGGTTAACTAAGGAAACTAGAGCCCTTCTAAAGTCAAGGGATAAGGCTTAGAGAATTTGGAAGAAATACAAAACTAACCTAGCCAAACAACATTACCTACAGCTTAGAAATCAGGCCAAGAGACAACCTAAACTTGATAGACAAAATTACTTCCTCAATATCCAAAACAATCATTCAAAAGATCCTCAAAAGTTTTAGCATGCCATTAACTCTCTCCTAAAACCAGGCAAAACTACCACTCCCACTCCTAACTCAACAAATGACAACAAAGACACTTCCTCCCAATTCAATCACAACTTCACAGAATCCATATTAACACTATCCTCCCAACTATCCAAAAACAGCCCTACATATAACCCAACCAAATGCCCTAACAACATCCTATCCTTTATGCTCTCACCCGATCCCACCACAGCAATTAAAAATCACCTCCTAAAACTGAAACCTACCACCCTTGTCACTGACAATCTACCAGCCAACTTCCTAAAAATACCTGCTGAATCCTTATCCTACCCTATTTCTATTCTTATCAATCATTCCATACAAGAAGCATATGTCCCACAGCTATGGAAGTTATCATACATTATTCCACTACATGAAGACGGAAACTCTTACGAATACTCAAATTATCACCCCATTGCCATTTTATCCCCCTTATGTAAAATACTAGAGAAATGTATACATTCTCAGGTAACACAGTTCCTAAACTCACATCTCTTCTCCCCTACACAGCATGGCTTGCGACAACACCATAGCACAACCACCGCTCTGCTCTCTTTCACCAATCTGATCAACCAACATAGAAATAATAATAACTTTGTATGTGCAATATTTCTAGACCTCTCCAAAGCATTTGACATGGTTTCACATTCCTTACTGCCAGACACGCTAACATCCCTATCCTTTGCCCCTTCCGTTATAGCCTGGTTTAAATGCTATCTGTCTAATAGACAACAATCTGTCCAATGGCAAAGTGCACTATCCCCCTTACTCTCAACTACCATAGATGTACCACAAGGCTCCATATTAGGCCCACTTCTTTTCTCCATATTTACCAATAATCTCCATACCATCACACAGCATGCTTCACTTATACAATACGCTGATGATTCAGCTATTATCTGTTCAGCTCCGTCACTTCCCACCCTACAAAAACTCACACAGGAATCCTTTAGCTCTGTGGAAAGTTGGATCACTCAGATCAAACTTATCCTAAACTCTACTAATACTAAATTACTACTTTTCACCACCAACAAAACCATTTCCACCCTTCTGTCCTTCACTTTCTCCTCCAAAGATGGCACTATTATCTCTCCCTCGGACCATACCAAACTCCTAAGCATTGAAATTGATAAAAATCTACACTTCCATGTCCACATTTCACAAACTATCAAAAAAGTCCATAAAAAAATGGGAACACAATATAGGCACAGGAAATCCCTCTTGAAAAAGCACAGATTACCCTAGCCCAAACTCACCTCTTGTCTACCCTAATGTATGCTGCTCCAATTCTAACCCAGCTTAGAAAACTTGACCTTGCCAGACTTGAATCATGTTATAATAAAATTGCCAAGTTTGCAAACAACTCCACCTTTAGAACCCACCATTGCCAGGCTCTAAGCAATGGCTGGAACTTCCCCAACTACTAACCTATCACCAATTAGTCACTGCCTACAATGTGATAACACATCCAGAAAAAAAAACCTGCACCAGGCCAACTTCTTACCCACTATAATACAAATCGTCCTCTCCAATATTCCAACAAACCCCTCCTCTTTATCTCTAGGGGCTAACGATACTGCAGGAGAAGCACTGTTCTCACACTCCATAGCTAGAACCTGGAATAATCTCCCTCCTGCTCTGATTTCTGCCCATACCTTTTCTCACTTTAAAAACTCACTTAAAACACACTAAAAGAATAAGTGGCGATGCCCATGTATTACATAAGTCCTCAAATTATTCCACTTATATACCTCACTTTATAATATACCTGCTATAATATATATTACAGTTTAGGTCTTCTCCTAATGCTGATTGAATCTGTATACTCATTCTGTTATTAACCATGTGTAACTATTTTTTTCCTGTATATATAGGTCTTGTTATGTCTTCTGCTGTATACTGTATTTTAACATATTGTCTGAAAATTCTCTGTATACTGTATTTTAACATATTCCCCCAAATTCTCTAAAGCTTGCACAGCGTGCAAGATCGGTGCAGGAATTCAAGCAGGCAATATGTCTGTTGTGTGATCCAGGAACAGCCTGCAGGGGTGTGCACGAGCACTCCTCACTAATTCTGCATGGACTAAGCTCTTGTATGCAAATCACCCCATTTTCAGGAGAAATCTATGCAAATGAGGTGATTTTGCAATCCAGGAAGCTTGCAAGTCCGTGCAGGACTAGTGCTATCTGCAGAAATGTACTCAGTTAATAACTGAGTACATTTCTGCAAAATCCAAAATGGAGCTGTGACAGCTCCAAATAAAGGCTGCATATCAAGTAGTAAGCATGTCAATGGCCAAATATAAGGTCATTGGCATTGCAAACAAGCAACTTTTATTTATTTTTAGCCGATCTTGGCTGTTTAAGCATAGGGCAGCAATGCGCAAATGGGATTGAGGCGAAATAAAAAAATGAACCTAAATTAAGCATTCTAACTAAAATCAGTATTCTGCCAAGCAAGTCAATGGCAGGCAGAAGACAACATGGCCAGTGAGTAGTGGTTGCTAAGGGGGAGTCTCAGTGTGAGACATGTAACTATGCATTAGCAGGCCATCTTATGCAAATGAGGGGAAGGATAGTGAATCCCAGTTTTCCCCAGCATGTGAGTCAGGTCCCAACAGTGTAAGAGTATGAATATCTTGAGGCAAGCCTAGGAGTTAGGTGACATCATGGGGGGTGTCAGGCATAGTGTAAGTGGGTTGGAGCCCTGTGGCTCGGGTTTGCTTCTAGCTTAGCACAGGTTTAGACACACCCCCTAGTACTCTTTACAATGCTTAAGCAGGTGTGCGCGCCACGCACTGGGTTTTAAAGGCAAAAATAAAAGTTAAACCAGGAAATAGCAGCAATGTGCACATTTGTGCACTCTGTTTGCGTGGCATGCCCCCATGCTTAAACAGGAAGGCAATGGGAAGGGAAAACAGCAGTAGGAAGGTAACCAAGGAGAACTAGCATAGCTGGCAGATGAAATGTATGAGAACCAGCCAATTACACAGGAACACTACTATAAACTATGCAAACACCTTCCCCACTGTTCGTTCCCACACTCTACACCACCAGTGTATACAAGTGGGGAAATTTTAACAAACAAACCTACAAAATGAGAAGGGCTGCAGCAGGCAACATAGAACAACATATGCAAGAGGCTGAGGGTGGTGAGGATGTGAATGTTGCCGATCAACCCACAGTGAAGATACGGAGAAGTGTGTACAGACCCAGGGTAACCTACCAGGGGCTACATGAGCTGGAGATAGTGGGGAGCATTAGAGTGGACAGAGACATCCTACAGCAAATTGTTGAGCTGTGCCAGCCACATCTGACACACCAAACTGACCGAGGGGAACCCATCCCAGTGGATACCAAGGTATGTGTAGGCCTAGGAATACTAGCCACAGGTACCTCTCAAAGCTCAACTGGGGACATCATGAGAATCTCAAAGGCATCAGCATCCAGAGTATTCCACCATTTCCTGGATGCCATGTCAGCACATGCCATTGAGCATGTATATTTCCACAACACCCGTGAGGTGTTGGCCAGCAATATGTGTCTCTTACACCAAATAGCAGAATCACCAGAGGTAGCGGGTGCTATAGACTGCATGCACATATGCATCAAAGCACCACCTGGTGATCAGGGTAGGGCCTACGTCAGCTGCAGGGGCATTCCCTCCATCAACTGCCAGTTCATCTGTGATGCCCAGGACATTATAATGAATGTGTGTGCTGGCTGCCCTGGAAGATATGACAATTCCCACATTTGGCATCTGATGCAGCTGTACCAGAGATTTGCCAATGGGGACATCCCCTATGGTCACCTAGTGGGTGATGCTGGTTACACACTGGAGCCGTGGCTGATGACACCCATCAGAAATGCACACACACCTGAACAAGAATGCCATAATGAGGCACACACACAGACTAGACTTATAGTAGAGCATGTGTTTGGGATGCTCAGGTCACAGTTCTGGTGTCTGGTCACATCCGGTGGAGCCTTGCAGGACTCACCAGCTACATGTACCCAAATTGTTATGGTATGTGTCATGCTACACAATATGATCCTGCGGAAACAGCTGCAGCAGGAACAGCATGGGGCAGGGCCACATAGCCCCCCTCCAATGCCAAGTACTGCACAGGCACAAGAGTGACTCAGAGGAGGAACAACGAGAGCCTGCCCCAGTAGGCAGATGTAGGTGTGCCCAGTATGCTGAGGCTGTGGCAAAGAGACAATGCATAACACATACACTGACACAGTAGGGACCCAGGGAATGACACCTCTCCCTGACTCACACATACAGTAAAACGGATGCCAAACATGACACTACCTGTGGTCAACCATTTATAGGGAGTGTACTATGTGCATCCGACATAGGCAGCCCTCCAGCACCATCCTCAAGTCTGGCACACCCTCAAGGTAAGAAAATCAACCTACCAATTGCCACATGGAGTAGAATGTGTCATTACCTGTATTTATGGTATGGATGTGAGCATGCAAGGGAATTGGCTGGCTGAATGTTATGGCAGCTGACAGTAGACACCCATAGTGGCACCATGACATCTGTAACACATATTGGAGTCACCATAGTAGCCAGTACTACACAGGGTGACAAAACCCACTGTAGGAAATGTGCTGAGTGACATGTGTGTCCATATGACTCACACATGACAGTCAGGGTGCTTCACATACCCAACAACAGTCTCAGCCAGCAGGACAGGTGTAGACAAACCCAAACAGAGCCTGTGCTATGGCCCCTGAATGATGGCTATGGTCAATCTCCCCCCAGGCCTACACAGACAGACAACAGCAGGTCAGGCAGCGGGATGTTAGTTCTGAAGGGTAGGAAGTCAGACACTAATATGTAGGGCAACCAAAGCTACGATCTGTAGTACACTGGTATGCCTCTAGTCAGCATGATAGGTAAGTATACAGAATGAAACTGAGTACCTGACATACCCGTACAGTCATACCAAATGTGTACAAGTGTCAGGTGTGCCCCCACATCCTACTTAGTGATATAATAACAGACAGGTGTGCCCCCCCAATCCTGTGTAGAAATGCAGAAATACATAGGTGTGCCCCCCATCCTATGTAGTAATGTAATAACAGTCAGGTGTGCCCCCTCAGTCCTATGTAGAAATGTAGAAATAGACAGGTGTGCCCCCCACCATATGTATTAATGTAATAACAGTCAGGTGTGCCCCCCCAGTCCTGTGTAGAAATGTAGAAATAGTCAGGTGTGCTCCCCATCCTATGTAGAAATGTAGTAGCAGTCAGGTGTGGCCCCCAAATCCTGTGTAGAAATGTAGAAATAGTCAGGTGAGCCCCCCACCCTATGTACTAACGTATTAACAGTCAGGTGTGCCCCCCCAATCCTGTGTAGAAATGTAAAAAAAAGTCAGGTGTGCCCCCCATCCTATGTAGAAATGCAGTAACAGTCAGGTGTACCCCCCCAATCCTGTGTAGAAATGTAGAAATAGTCAGGTGAGCCCCCCCACCTTATGTACTAATGTAATAACAGTCAGGTGTGCCCCTGCAATCCCGTGCAGAAATGTAGAAAAAGTCAGGTGTGCCCACCATCCTATGTAGTAATGTAGTAACAGTCAGGTGTGCCCCCCCCAATCCTGTGTAGAAATGTAGAAATAGTCAGGTGAGCCCCCCCCCCACATCCTATGCAAAAATATAGTAACAGTCAATGCCAAATGCTCGATGGATACCCTGCAGAAACAGCATGCTACCTGTCGGTGCACCACACAAAGGTCAGCACTGCATTGCAAACTGCCTGGACTCTAGCCACACATTAAATAACAGATGGGCATGCTAACACACTTAAACACATGAAGGCCATGTCTGCAAACACCAGTGGACCAGACATATCTGGGCAGTCGCAGTTGTTAGTGCAGACACTCGTCAGTATGCACCACTCATGCCTTGCACACACAGTGGATAGGAATGCAGACATACATGTAAGGAGCACACACTATCATAAGCCAAAGATAGAAGTGTGGAAGAGGGAGACTGTGACAAGGAGCCATCCAGGCCTGTCCCACCCAGCACACAGCCAAAGGCCCCCAACCACATGAAGTTCAGATGTCACTCACTGCAGATACTAGCCACCAGTATCTGTCAGCATTACAGACTATGTGGTGCACGTGCTAGCTGTGCAACATGACTGTACAAGGAAGTAATCTTCTAGCAGCTGTATACACATACCTATGAAATATGATCCTGTGTGTGCCTGCATGTGGTGTGTCAACCTCTAGATGAATGGGTTATGGCCCATGCCCACACACTGCCCTCCCCATAGCCCTACTATGACAAGCCTGCTGAGGTCATCCACTGTGAAATACACCTTTGGGAGAATTGTAGCCCAGTAATCTCTGTGGTGCATCCCATACCTTTGTACAGCTGTAGTGTGATAAAATAATTAGGTAGGAGTTCAAATCCCAGACATGGCAACTGTGTGACTATCTGTCTGTCTGTGTAGAGAGCAATGATTTTTGGGGTAGTCACACTCCCTACAATTGAAATGCTCCACTTTGGTAAGACTGCTGATGTCATCCACCTAGAAATGCATCTCTGGGAACCTTGCATCTCAGTAATCTCTGTAGTGCATGCCATTACTACGTACTGCTGTAGTGTGATATAGTTCTAATCCCAGCCTTAACAACTGTGTGTGTGTCTGTGTAGAGAGCAATGCTTTTTAGGGTAGTCACACTTCCTACAATTGAAATGCTCTACTTTGGTAAGGCTGCTGATATCATCCAACTAGAAATACATCTCTGGGAAGGTTGTGTATCCCAGTAATCTCCATAACATGTGCTGTAACTGTGTACTGCTGTAGTGTGATAAAATAGTTAGGGAGGAGTTCTAATCCCAGCCTTGGCAACTGTGTGTGTGTGTCTGTTGCTCTCTGTCTGTGTAGAGAGCAATGCTTTTTAAGGTAGTCACACTCCCTACAATTGCAATGCTCTACTTTGGTAAGGCTGCTGATGTCATCCACCTAGAAATACAACTCTGGGAAGGCTATAGCCCAGTAATCTTCATAGTGCATGCCATAACTGCATACTGCTGTAGTATGATAAAATAGTTAGGGAAGAGTTCTAATCCCAGCCTTGGCAAGTGTGTGTGTGTCTGTCTCTGTAGAGAGCAATGTTTTTAGGGTAGTCACACTCCCTACAATTGAAATGCTCTACTTTGGTAAGGCTGCTGATGTCATCCACCTAGAAATACATCTCTGGGAAGGTTGTAGCCCAGTAATCACTGTAGCATGTGCCATAACTGCGTACTGCTGTAGTGTGATAAAATAGGGAGGATTTCTAATCCCATCTTTGGCAACTGTGTATGCCTGTCTGTATAGAGAGCAATGCTTTTTAGGGTAGTCACACTCCCTACAATTGAAATGCTCTACTTTGGTAAAGCTGCTGATGTCATCCACCTAGAAATACATTTCTGGGAAGGTTGTAGCCCAGAAATCACTGTAGCGCATCCTATAACTGTGTACTGCTGTAGTATGAAAAATTAGTTAGTTAAGTGTTCTAATCCCTGACATGGCAAGTGTGTGTGTGTGTGTGTGTGTGTGTGTGTCTGTCTGTCTGTGTAGAGAGCAATGCTTTTTAGGGTAGTCACACTACATACAATTGAAATGCTCTACTTTGGTAAGGCAGCTGATGTCATCCACCTAGAAATATATCTCTGGGAAGCCTGTATCTCAGTAATCTCTGTAGCGCATGCCATAGCTATGTACTCCTGTAGTGTGATAAAATAGTTAGGGAGTAGTTCTAATACCAGCCTTGACAACTGTGTGTGTGTGTCTGTCTTTGTAGAGAGCAATGCTTTTTAGGGTAGTCACCCTTCCTTCAATTGAAATGCTCTACTTTGGTAAGGCTGCTGATATCATCCACCTAGAAATACATCTCTGGGAAGGTTGTATCCCAGTAATTTCCGTAACGTGTGCCGTAACTGTGTACTGCTGTAGCGAGATAAAATAGTTAGGGAGGAGTTCTAATCCCAGCCTTGGCAAATCTGTGTGTGTCTGTTGCTCTCTGTCTCTGTAGAGAGCAATGCTTTTTAGGGTAGTCACACTCCCTACAATTACAATGCTGTACTTTGGTAAGGCTGCTGAAGTCATCCACCTAGAAATACAACTCTGGGAAGGCTGTAGCCCAGTAATCGTCATAGTGCATGCCATAACTGCATACTGCTGTAGTGTGATAAAATAGTTAGGGAGGAGTTCTAAGCCCAGCTTTGGCAAATGTGTATGTCTGTCTGTATAGAGAGCAATGCTTTTTAAGGTAGTCACACTCCCTACAGTTGAAATGCTCTACTTTGGTAAAGCTTCTGATGTCATCCACCTAGAAATACATTTCTTGGAAGGTTGTAGCCCAAACATCTTGGTAGCACATCCTATAACTGTGTACTGCTGTAGTATGAAAAATTAGGTAGGTGTTCTAATCCCCGACATGGCAAGTGTGTGTGTGTCTGTCTGTGTATTGAGCAATGCTTTTTAGGGTAGTCACACTACATATAATTCGAATGCTATACTTTGGTGAGGCTGCTGATGTCATCCAACTAGAAATACGCCTCTGGGTAGGATGTAGCCCAGTAATCTCTGCAGCTAGTGCCATAACTGCGTACTGCTACAGTGTGATATAGAACTCTGGTAGGGTTCTATTCCTACCCATGACAGTTCTGGCTGTTATGTGTGTGTTTCAATGTCTGTGTAGGGAGCAATGCATTTTTGGCTAGTCACACTCACTATAATTCAGATGCCCTAATTTGGCAATCCTGTTGATGTCATTCACTGTGAAATACACCTTTGCGGCAAGAGCTTTCCAATAATCCCCATGGTGCATCCTATAACAGCTTTATGCTGTAGTGTGATATAGACCCTCTGTTAGGAGTTCTATAACCACACATGTCAGTTGTAGATGTTTTGTGTGTGTTTCAATGTCTGTGTAGTGAACAGTGCATTTTAGCCTAGCCACACTCACTACAATTTGAATGCCCTACTTTGGCAAACCTGCTGATGTCATCGAATGTGAAATACACCTTTGAGGAAGGAGTACTCCAGTAATCTTCATGGTGCCTACTATGACTGTGTACTGCTGTAGTGTAATAAAATAGTTGGGATGGAGTTCTAATCCCAGACATGGTGTGTGTGTGTGTGTGTGTGTGTGTGTGTGTGTGTGTGTGTGTGTGTGTGTGTGTGTGTGTGTGTGTTTGTGTGTAACTCATATCCTCTGGAAGGTGGTTGTGAGTGTATAACAAATGGGCCCAATATGGAGTGGGTTTTGCAAATTTCTTATATGGTGGCCCTAGTATATATCACAATATCCACCATACAGGGATAACAGATGTGAAAGAGCTGAGAGGCTGGGGTGCAACTCTATACACATACATGTGACATCAAGGCCAGGCAAACAAAGTTAGCAACCCTAGTATTAGCCAAACAACACTCTCAACCCATGCCTCATACACACACACACACACACACACACACACACACACACACACACACACACACACACACACACACACACACACACACACTTGCCTAGGCAACAGCCGCTATTAGTAGTACACTGCATATTTCCCACTTATAGTAACTATGGAGTGATTGCAGTGGCCTACAGAGAGCATGGCACTCTGTCCATCTGTCCAATAAGCACATATATGCAGACAGTGCACCTTCCCCATCTTCCCCACTGGACACCTGCAACACCTGTGGTGCCACCAAATGTGACCTACAAAGGACATACCATGCCTGAAAACATGCCCTGTATGAGCAGATGCCACTGACACCAGGGAATGCCGTTAGCATGCTGTCAATGAGGTACAGGGTAAACCTGCTGTCCATTACCAGTTCCTGCAACATGAGACCAGGAATGGCATAGCTGATGATAACCTGTGTACACAAGGGCCAAACACCCCAGGTACACATCACAGACACCGTTCATGTCATGGACTAAGGAACACATACATGGCAAGTAAAGCACAGCATTGCCCACACTCATTAGTCATCCAGGTGACTGGATGGTGAATACAATACACACCTGTGTGGGCAATTCCAGAATCTACACCCCTGAGCCACAATGCAGACCATTGTCATGTGGCCTAATGCCAAGGTGTACCCATCACCTAGCCTTGTATAGCCATCTTACACAGTTCACCACTACACACCCATGAATCAATGCACCCATGCATGTCAGTACTGGCATCATGTGTGTGTGTGTGTGTGTGTGTGTGTGTGTGTGTGTGTGTGTGTGTGTGTGTGTGTGTGTGTGTGTGTGTGTGTGTGTGCATGTGTGTGTGTGTGTTGTATGATGCGTATGTTCACATTCACACTCACTACAACCCTCATTGGCATACTGCAGCATGCTGTCTGATGTCAGACACCTCCCCATACCCTTTGCCCATATAACCTCTCTATGACCCCTGTGGTGCATGTGATACCTGCACAGTAATGTGTTGTGGCAATGTCACTAGTGAGGGGTTGTATTCCTGGCCTTGCCAAGTGTGTCAGTGTGTGTGTGTCCTTATGAGAATGTGGCTGTATTGATGCTTGCACCTGTTCATGTGGAAAGGCACGTGTACTTCACCTACAGTATAGCTACCATATCCCTGTTGCAGATGTCACTCACCATCACATATATGTTCTGAGGGCTCCACAACATGTAACCTATATGGCACATCCAATAACTGCATAGAAATGTGATAGCACTACATAGTTGTCAGGGGTTTTATACCCTGTGCTGGTAGGTGTGTGACATAAACATGCTTAAGTTTTACTCTCCCACCCCTCCCTGACTTGTCTTTGCCACTGTCTGCCTCTCTCACTCCCTGTCTGGTGGATGTGGAGACCTACACCTGCTTTGCTTAGGCAGCAGCATGTGTATATTAAGTGATGCTCATGATCAGCTGATGGCCTCTGCATGAATTGCAGCCCTTCCCTAGCTGATTGCATGTGGAACAGTTGTTGTAACATTCCCATAGCCAATTGCATGGAAACACACTCAAATATCTAGGAACATCATGTTGGTGCTGGCCCTCTTTATTCACTGTGAGCAGGAACTAGATCTGTTGTTTGGCAAACAGCATCTCCGATGGATTGGGGATTTACCTCTAATAATATACACTGTGGAAACAGGGCAACACACAGGAGGGAGATGTGCCTGAACTGACTACAGACTGTAAGTGCTGCTATACTGCATTTGGAGAAATGTTGGTTTAACAGTGTGTGTGTGTGTGTGTGTGTGTGTGTGTGTGTGTGTGTGTGTGTGTGTGTGTGTGTGTGTGTGTGTGGATATGGCTGTCCTTCATGTTTTAATACCTGCCATGTCACTTCTATGTTTATGAGGAATCCGCATCTGTAGGGTCATCTGCAGACTGGGCAGTGTGTTGTGCTTTTGGTGTCATGTGTTACCCACAAAGCCTCTATCTGTGAACTGCAGAAGGTAGAGTGAGGATTGCAGTCTCTAGATGGTGAAAGCTGTGACAGTTACTGACTTCAGATTCCTCATAGAACATATGTTGCAACAAACCCTGTTACAACAGTAAATGTATGAGGTTATCACAGCAACATGTCGATATTGGCCCTGTGTATGTGCTTCCAGCCACAACTCTGTCAATCTTTGTACATATGTCATGCATTAAGAGGTGCATATGTGCTGTACACCATAATTAGTGTCATCATATCTGATAACAAGCCAGTGAGATATCAGACTGCTACACATGTTATGTACAGTAGGGGTTCTATTTGATGACATAACCTGGCGATTCTGTGGTTGTACAGTACTGAGGTCTGTGTACTTATGCTGAATGTTGACAGTGTGTGTATTGTTAAAATGTACTTTGGCCTGTGTACAGACTGTGGTAGATGTCATTGTTCTAGGTCCCATTCTATATGATGTTACATGCTGCTCCATTGTATGTTACCATATTGGCTTACATATTTGTAGGGCCATACAGACACATGTCCCATACCACAGACAGGCATCAGACAAAACTGTGAAGCAGCCCAGTATATGTAGGGTTAGTCTGTGAGTGGCACATCTGAGGATGGTGCTGAACAGATAGTCCATATACTGTAATATTATGCTAGCTTACCATATGTAGCTGTGTTCACATTGGTTATCGTTATGCACTTTCCACAGGTGTATCTTACTCTGTGCTGTGACATGCCTGTAGAGGCTGCTATATATGCAGGTATATGTACATTCCCCCATAGGAGATGTAGGCCAGTGTTGAGCCAGTATGCCTGTAGCCTACACAGTGCATTGTTACATGCCTAGCAGCTTAGTGTACTTACCCAGTGAGATGTCATGTCCAGATACTTGCCAGATGTACTGCTGCCGGGTCTCCTGTAACAGTGGGATGCTGTACAAATGTATGTCAATATCTAGTGGGTAATATGTGGCCATGGCATCCCTGTACCAGCGGTTATTATGTGTCAGAACAGACAGGGATATGTGAATGCTTAACCTATGGTCACAAATGTATACCAGTCATTATGTGTTATACCCATCTACATGGCTAATATCCATATTGTCAGGCATGGTCAACAAGTATTGCACTAAGGGGTTCTGTGTATACCTGTGGACTATACAGAGTGTGTCAGAATGTCCACATATATTGGTCAATATCTCTACTGCAGTCCACAAGGGCATTAAGTGCTAGCAGTGGTACTGTACTATGATGTCCTTAGGATGTCTGTCAGTAGCCAATGGCGCACATGTGAAAAGCAGATATGACCTCCTGCACACACCATGTCTGTGAAGACAATCCCAATTATAGTAGCAATAGTCTACTAATCTACCTGCTATACATACCTGACATCCCCTTGCCCTATGAAGTTGGGACTATAGGGGCTAGGGTAGGGCTACACTCCATGTTCAGGACATATGGTGAAAATATATGTACATATAATTATCCAGATATCTATATATACAATTATACATATGCATATTGACATATATAGATGGGTATGTATATGTACATAGATGTACATATACACACCCAGATATGTACATATATAGAGCAATATATGTCTACACATACACAGATAATGATACATATGCACATATATGTATGGATATCTACAGATATATTGACAGTAGTAGGTATATCAGAATAGATATGTATGCATATATAGTAATAGATATCTATATCTAAATATATATATATATATATATATATATATATATATATATATATATATATATATAAAGCAACATAACTAGGCATATCTGTACACATAGGATGTGCATACATATATAGCTATATACAAATATATCTATATATACATATACGTAAACTTATATATAAACATATGTATATATATATATATATATATATATATATATATATATATATATATAAATACATATGTACATATGAAGAGATGTACACATGGCCATATATATGTAGTACTATACAGATGTGTATACAGACATATGTATGAGTATACTTGTGTATGTACATGTAGAAATATATACGCCTATGATATGTATACAACCATATTCCTCTCATGAGTAAACACAGTTGTGTATACCCTCCCACCTGTATCTCACCGTATGTATCTACTATGTGCACATAATGATAAACAACATATGTGGTGCAACATTCATATTAATAACAAGGACTACACAAATTAGGAACTAAAGGTAATTGTACAATATTATTCAATATGTGTATTGACAGCTATATTGGTAAAACAACAGCTGCCTCCACAGTGGTCATGGCGTAGTGGTTAAGTGCTATGACTTCAGTGTAAAGGGTCCTGGGTTCAAGACCTGTAAGGGCTCTTCATTTTATTGCTGGGCAGAACAAGGACTATTGGATACAGAGTGGTTAAGGCAGTTTTGAGCAGCTTTAAGTGGGTTTGCACGGGTTTGTGAAAAGCTAAGCAGTGCTAAGCTATAGGTACATGTACGGGCACTTACACAGTGTAGGCAGCACTTAGTGTGTGAATCAGCTGAGCTGTTATATTGCAGCAATGTTGATACTTGCTAAGCATAGCTTAGCCCTGGTAACCAGGACACACAACCCAGCCTGATAACCTGTAATAAGTGTATGTAATGCCATGTACAATACATGCACCTATGTGCTGTCATTACAGTAGCAAGGGGTGTGAGTGTCATGTGTGGGACACAGACATATATGAGGCCTCTACAGCAATGTTATCCATGTGAATGTGTGACATACAGGTGTAGTAGCCCAGGATACGTGCTGTCACACTGGCATGTAGTGTATTATGGGAGTACTACTGTTGACAGTGCTAACCCAGGCAACAGCAGAGTGCTTAATGTAGTACTAACAACAGGCACACCTGTGCGCATGGCTGGACACCGATGTCTCCCTGTTGTATCCCTGGTGTGTGAGCTGTGTCACAGTATTTACCCCTTACTGGTCTGTCAACCCACTCATGCTACTGCATAGCTACCTGCCAAGCTGATGACTGTCAGTCCATGTACAGATGTGCAGATGGCAGGTATCCAGCTGGGATATGTACAGGCAACCTATGCTTGATTGATGCCCTACTATGCATGCGGCATGTGCATGAGATGCATATTCCTGTAGTAACAATGTTGGGAATACTATGGGTTGTATTGCAGTCATGGCCAATGTGTGATGGTGGGTATGGCAGAGTGTCATCATAGGTTTTAGGGAGTACAATATCCAGTGGGGGATATGGGTGCTGTGTACACTGTTATTACACCAAGGTACATCAGGTATATGTCCAATGTGCCACGTTATGCTTACCACTGTCACCATCAATCATACAGGTAACTGTTACCACAATCCAAGCCAGTTATGCATGTGATGTGTGCAGCCTACCTGTGACATATTGGAGACACGATCAAGGTAGTTAGCAGCGATAGGCCCTGGTATCTCAGATGTGTGTCTGCCTGTTATGTGTCTCTAAATGTGTATATGATGGTATGTCACACTACATATCATCCAAATACACACATTACATCCCCCATTAGCATACTGGGGATGTTTTGCATGTACCATCTAACCTGAGACACACCTCACCCTAAACGCTGTGCGGTGTGTGCATTGTAAGCCGAACATGTCAGTACCACAACATAGCTAGGTAGGGTTCTGGTCCCAGTGTTGACAAGTAACAGTGTGCATGTATGTGGATGGGTCTACATTAGGTTGCAAGGTATACATGGCTCAGTGGGCCTCCTGTCCATGTGGCACAGACAATAACCGGTATAGTAACCTGTGAAATGTGTTTGGCTGTACCCCATATATGTCACAGCCATGATGTCAGCACAGTGACATACCCCTTTGTGCAATATGACTGTAGACCATCCTTGTGCTGACACATGTACACCTAAAACACACATGGATAACATTATAGGGACTGGGATCAACCAGTGTTACTAACAGCTATAATGCATCATTGCTGGACGGCTACACTACCTACCAAATATGCCTCACACTCTACTCCCTACGACATGTTATACTGCTGGACTGTGGTACACTGTTGTACAGTCACCATGTGCATCAGAACCATATCAGCCTGTCCCTGCATCGATGGTATAGATGACAGGGATGGGGCACAGGTATCATCATATGTACAGGGTGTGGTGTTGGTTTGCCAGAGACCAAGGGTGGGCCATACATTTGACACTATATGTGCATGTGAGAGGTGTACTCTGGGGAACTGGCCGAGGTGATGTGGTGTGTGTAGGTATGGGGTCGCCCTAGGTGTGTTTGCATAGTGTGTGGGTATGTATGCACACAGTTCTGCCATGTGGCTGCCCTACACAGGTGTATATGGACAGCTGCAGACCATACCTGGCAGGGTGTGCAGTTCACTGCCTCCAGCCATGGACCCATGGACTGTGCCTCCCAGGGGTTCCGCAGGCACGTCCAGGTACAGGCCCTGATGTGCTACTCTCACCTGCTGATGACATTTGTCTGCTGGTACCAGGTCCCTCCTGGGACTGGCCAGGACCACGTGACCTGCTGTGGTGTGTACAGCTCACCCCTTGCACTGGCGGGGCTGCTACTGCCACTACAGGAGCCCCTTGGTGTCCTAGCACATCCATATTGACTGCCAGCTGTTGGTGTTGCTGGCCCACATCCACATTGGTGTCACAGCATCCCCACCACATGTTGAAGCATGGACACACCACGGCCGATTTGTTAAGTGCTATTAGTACATGGCTACATTCATTTATGTTTCTAACCTCATTTCCCTGACTAAGGGTATGTTGCAGACTATCCTGTAACACCAGCAAATTGCTTAGTGTATAGCTACAGTTTTCCACATATGGGCCTGTGTTCCAGCCTCTGTCCTTCACCTACATACCAAGCTTTGCACATATGACATGCTGTCAGGGGTTGTTCTGTAGTGGGCTGTGAGTATATCACACTGCCATTGCTGCCATCAGTCCACTGCTGTTGTATCCCCCACATATACGGTGGGGCTGGGGCCATATGTGTGTGAGCTTCACCTACACAATACATGTCTGCCCTTATGCACTCCAGAGGCCAGTGTATGTAACAGTGGTATATGGCCCTGTATTACTGACTCTGGGGGGGGGTGCATCATAAATGACTTAGGCTGTTACAAAATGTGGGGGTATCAGGGGCGAGCTGCCTTAAGGTATCTGGATGTACAGTACCGTATACTTCACCTATATTTACATCACTTACATAAATTGTGTTAATGCAAGCCTACTGCCTCCTGCCATACAGACTGTTCTGTTTGCCAGTGTGCTTGTGATGGTGTCAGTTATGCCTTGTTAAGTAACAGTTACATCCCATTTGGTCAACTGAAGTTTTTACCACCTAGTGATTTTGTACTGGGTGTAGATAGAGACTGCTGAACTATATACCTGCATTACTTACTGTTGATTGTTTGGTATCCTGTGGCCCAGTCTTTCTTTACTATTGTAGAATTTGAAGGGCTTGGCCTGGACAGCAACACTTGTGAACCTTCCTAGACTACTGTATAGGTATAACTGTTTCACAGTTGTATTACTCTGTTTATATGGATGTCAGTGTCTGAACAGCTATATGACATGGCATGTAGAACTGTAATAGTACATAAATAAAGGTTTTCCATTTATGCAAACCTGTGTGTGATGTTTTTTCCTATGACTTCTCCGTGGGTAAATGTTGCAGGCAACGATTGTCATTTGTATGGGTGGCCCATACATTGTCCATTTGTTCAGGTGTTAACTGTATGCATAGTGGCTGTTCCATATTGTGTGCACCTTCTATATATGTATCTTACTGTACATATCTCTGTGTGTGTATGTGTAGTCACATGTATATATATATATATATATATATATATATATATATATATATATATATATATATATATATATATATATATATATATATATATATGTATATCTGAATCTGCATATATGTGTCTGTGTATATGTATCCTGGGGATGTTGATAGCCTCCACATTTTACATTTCCTAAGGAGGCAGACTGTACTGCATGATATGTTACTGATACCAGCCTGACATCATACAGGTGGATGTAGTACTGTTAACATCTTGTGCCCATGTCATGCCAGGTCCTGGTTATGGGATCTGCAACATTTGGTAGTTTATTGCAGGACAGATGTGTTTGGCTGTGGGGGGGTATGCCTATTCATACAAGATATATATTGTTTGGGGCCTCTTAACCCCGTTAATGGTACATGTTGACATATTTCTTTTTGTTAATCTACCATTGCTATCTACAGATGTATGGCAATATATACCGATATATATATATATATATATAGATATATATATATATATATATATATATATATATATATATATATATATATCTGTGTACATATATGTAACTTGCTGTGTATATGTAGACATATAGGTGTAGACATATATATGTGTCGATGTAGGCATTTGCATGTATAAATGTTCATATATATTTATATATATATATATATATATATATATATATATATATATATATATATATATATATATATATATGTATATGGATCTACCTTACAAGCTTGACACTTCACAAGATCGACATTTAAAACAACGAGACCAGAAAAACGAAGCCGCAAAAACATGAAAGTTCACATGCCCGACAAACCACAATCCCGACAGTTAAGAAAACAAAAAGTTCACTGTTCCACACAACACACACACACACACACACACACACACACACACACACACACACACACACACACACACACACACACACACACACACAACACAAGCACACCAACAACCTAAAAAACTACACTACACCTTACACACAACTATCTATGCACTAACCTTAACCCAAACCCTAACCCTAAGGTCCGTCACTATCGCACACTTACCTTACCCGCACCCTAAACCTAACTCACTTAATCTGCCCCTAACCCTCAAGTCCCTCACTATCACACACTTACCTTACCTGCATCCTAACCCTAACTCACGTAATCCACCCCTAACCCTCAAGTTCCTCACTATCGCACACTTACCTTACCCGCACCCTAACCCTAAATCCCTCACTATCGCACACTTACCTTACCCGCACCCTAACCCTAAGTCCCTCACTATCGTATACTTACCGAGTCACGCTCACACGTTTCCCATGTCGTTGTTTTCGCTGTCAGGATTACAAGTTGTCGGTTATTTGCTCCATCGGTCTTGTGGTCTTGTCATTCTAAATGTCGATCTTGTGAAGTGTCAAGCTTGTAAGGTAGATATATATATATATATATATATATATATATATATATATATATATATGTTGTATCTGTTTAGATATTAATATATTTACACACACACATACACCTTTAAAGCAGTTGTAAGTGGGTTTGAGTGGTGGTAAGCACTGCTAACTTCCGGTTACAGTTTCTTATACTCAGTTAGCTTCTAAATTGCTTAATCTGTGTAGGCAGTGCTTACCCCCGCTCAAACAGGCTTAGACTCGCTTACTGCTGCTTAAAAGTGCTTACTCTCACTTACCCCTCACTAATTTCTTTAAAAGAAAAGAAAAAGGGTTGATAGGAAAGTGGTGAAAAAGGGGCACAAAGAGGAAAAGACAGTAGGGAAAATAGCTAGGGATGTGCAAGAAGGATGTAGGGAAGGTCCATAGCTGCCCATTTCTTCTACAGCAACAGCTGTGCATATACACTTAATTTGGAGGTAGATTTGGACACTCAAACTCCTGGGAGAGGGGTGAGGACAACAATAATAAGTTGTGATGCCAATTAGACTGGATTACATGTGTCCAGTGGACACTTGTGCAAAATGAACAGCTATGTATGGGGCGAGATTTTTTTGTGGGAACAGATTGCCCTTTTATTTTATTTTTTTCAGGTGAGAGTGGGATGTTGGGGAGGGGTAGTAGGAATATTTGGGGTGGTAGGTTGGGTAGGTTAACAGACAAGACACACAAGATGCATACAGGGATGGTATATGACACATGTGGGGGTAAACACCTTGATAGAGAGGGGTGTTGGGATATTCGGAAGCCCACAAGCCCCTTAGTGATAACAGTGGGACTGAGTCATCACTGCACCATCACAGCCCCATTGGTGGCTGTGCTGGGGGCTGAGCTGCAGAACCAAGCTGACTCTCTAATCGTGACATGTGCTCCTTAAGCTGGCGTAGAAGATCACCAAACTGCTCAATCACTCTACGCACCACGACCCCAACCTGGCGATGGGTGACAGGTGCCTGTCCACCCCCACTCCCGGGGGGGCGAGCCCCATCCCCTGAGGTGGTTCCACCTGAAGGTGATGCAGAATCAATGGTGGTCTGAGGTTGGGTACCAGACATGCTGGTGTCCGGTGCCACGGCCAGCTGAGGTGGAACAGGTGGGTCCACTGGGACTGGTCTTCCCAATCGTGCTATAGTGTTTAGATTTCATCATCATATATGAGTTAGTAATAGTCAACACATTCCAGGGCTAGGTATAACAGCATGCATAGATATTCCCATTAACCCAGACACCAAATATGGAACAGTTGCATAGCAAACAAAATACATGCATATATGGGACCACAGTGGTAATAAGAACAGCATGCAGGTACGTTGATGGCACCATGCCAACAATGTTGGAATAATTCAATATGGCACATGCATGGGAACCATTAAAATATTTATCAAACAATTGGACATTATCAGAGTCAGTACATACCAGTTGGGGTGGGTATGTTGATTATTGGAGATAAGGTGGGGGGAGAGAAAGATGTCAATTAACAAGTAGTATATTCCTGTAGTCCACATTACTTTCCTAGTCAGTGCTTTTATCTGCACCTTACAATTCTTACTACACTACCCTATAGCCTTAGTTTGGACAATGATATGGCTGTCGTCATCATTACACATGAACCAGTTTTACCTGCAGTATACACCTCTTACCCGGTATACCTGTGGAGGGAATGTTTGCTAACACTAACTAACTGTACACATACGCCCGGATTCCAGGTTGATGCTTTGCACTATGCTATCCGACTCTTTCTGCACAGACTCTGGCCATGTGTTGACCACATGCTGGTGTGCCTGGACATATCTAGAATATTGCTTCTTCCACCTTTAGTGACCTGACACACACATATACATGCTTTCCTACACAATTATATTATGTAGCACAGAGTGGGCGACAGTGACCAGTAATACTTTATTATTCAGAGAAACTATAACACTCACAATCCCCTACAATACCAGGGTGGACAAACCAGTACAGGTTATATTGGTCTGTATTTCTCAGCACAGTGTTCGTATCCAATGTACCTGTGGGAGCAATGTTTGTTAGCACTACCTGACTGTTGCCACACAAAGTTCCAGATTACACATTAGTATTATGCACATACATCTCACTCTGTTACTGTACACACTCTGGTCACAGCTTGACAACATGGGAGTGTAGATGGGACATACTTGAAATATTACTCTCCTAACAGTTTTGGGGGTTGCTATAGTGACAGGTGTGTTCTCGTGATGGTTGACAATCACTTGTATTCCCTGCTTGCTGGCTATATATCTGGGATCATCCCAGAGACTTACCAGGGGGACAGGGGGACAGTCAGCAGATATGGGCACATATAATGGACATTCTGGCCTCATGTGTACAGTTGTGGGGTATGAATCTGTATGCAGTCTAATTCCACTCCTAGGATTCAGATCATAGCTGTGTCTGCTACAACTTAAACACTGTCCATCATAGTTGTGTCTGCTATATTGATATTAATGTGTATCTCCAATCTGCTTTCTGTCTTATCAATCCTCCATCCTTATGCATTCTGACCTTGTATAACAGCACTCTTATACAGATTTCCTAGACAGTTATATGTTGTAGGACAGTGTGGGTGACAGTGATGTGTAATACCTCATTATTCAGAGCAACTGCATATCATTCTTGTATTTCTGGGCACAGTGTTGGTATCTGATAGACCTGTGGGAGGAATGTTTATTAGAACTACCTGAATGTTCCTACACACAGTACCAGGTTCCACATTACTATTATGCACATACATCTTACTCTTTTACTATACACACTCTGACCACAGCTTAACAAGTTGGGGTATAAACGGGACATATGTGGCTTCTTAGTCACATAAGGTATTGAGGAGTTGCTAGTGTGCCAGGATTGTTGTCATAGATATGTGTCAATCCGTTGTATTTCCTGTTTGCTGCCTGTATGTCTGGGATCATTCCACTAATTTCAAAGGGGTACAGGTTGATAGGCAATAGATATGGTCCACTTTAGTAGACATATCTGTACAGTTGTGGGGTTTGATTCTGTATGCAGACTACGACCACTGGCAGGATTCGAACCATGGCTGTGTTTGCTAAATAAACAACAGTTCACATGTCAGTTGCATGTGCTATTCATTTTTTGTTGTCTGCATTTTCCTGTTTACTGTCTATGCGTCTCTCAGTTATACTAAATGGCCTCTGGGGATGACACCTGTCATATACAGGCATTCCTATGCATTCAATTTATGGTGCATGGTGTGGGTAACAGTGCTTAATACAACAGTACTATTACATGATTGCAAATATACATTACCATATGATACCAGAATATACACATGCAGTCCAGCAGTTAGACCTGTTTTGTCAGGATAGGACACTTTTATTGATAGACAAACAATATGAGACTCTCCCTGCTATATTTTCTAGTGTATGCAGTACTTGCCTTGAACAATACAGGTTTTATACTAGCAATTAATTGACTACTACTTTTATTTTTATTTCCTATGACAGTAAAAGCATGAGTATTACTGACCTGCCTCGCATTACAACCTTGCCAGGCAGCTGATGTGGGCCTATTGGTTTGTGGCCTACTCTGTTGCAGCTGTGAGGGACATAAGAGGAATATTTAGCCATACCTATCCATGATATACCTGAGCTGGCAATTATTACACACATACTGTAGTGATACACACATCTGGCACATCCCCTGATGCTCTAACCTCTTGGAACCACTCCTCCAAGAGGTCCCCCTTCTGCTGCTTCAGGTTTGATAGTGGTGCTTGACCTGCTCACCAGTTTGGGGTATGCCAGTGGCACTGGTAAGGTCGCAGGTGAGACAGTTTTAGGTCTCCGTCATATATTGAGAGCCCTGGTACTGGCCCTGCAGCAGTCTCTGTGCATGGTCTTTAACTAGGAGTCCTGCCATGACCTTGGACTCCTGGATCCACCAGCACTGCACCCGGAAGTGCACTCCTTCTCCCCTTACTGCTATAGTGCTTGCAAGGGGAAGCTACAACCAGTTATGAGATGTATTTCTGCCTCTTGGGTTTAAGTAGGGTTGATTTCCCACACTTTTCCATGATTGGCCAGTTTTGAAAAGTTTAAGCTATGGGCTAACCTGCTTACCTAAGGTTGGCATTATTTAAAGGGGTATACCACTGGGTACAATGAGTTAACTGTTCTACACATTGCTCACACCTCCTAAGCTGGCCTGTGCAATGCTTAGCGTTGTTTACATTAGGCTTTCATTATAATGCCTTTTTAGCATTGTGTTATTATTCATTACACCTTATATGTATGCCTTGTATCCCTGATTGATGTGTACGTACACTCTGTGGGGTCCTTGTGTTTTATTGGGGACTTCAACACTCTAATACAATTACACCTCATTTCTGGGCTTACTGCTCTACTCCAGTTCACATAATTATGTTATGTAGTGGGTTATGGCACATATGACTGTATACTGATGCCTTTCACAGGTTCAGTTTGGTTATACTATGGTGAGGACTTGTTTGCTACTGCCTCATTCTTCTGTACTTCTGTGATGACTTGGTGGATAACTACTGGGACTATGGTGTATATGGTCCTGGGTTCGAGACCTATATGTCTGTTTATTTTATTGATGGGCAGAACAAGGGCCGTTGGATACAGAGTGATTAAGGCACCTTTGGGCAGCTGTAAGTGGGTTTTCGCGATGGTAAGCACTGCTAACCTGCCGTTACATCTGCTTACAGAGAGTTAGCTTGAGAATTGCTTAGCCAGTGTAGGCATTGCTTACCTCTACACAAATAGGGTTACACCCGCTTACTAGTGCTTAAATATGCTTAGTACTGCTTATTGGTGCTCAGACCTGCTTACTAGTGCCTTATTCATTATGACACTGACACCTCACATGTGCTTTTACTGTAGTACTCCTGTTCATAAATACATGTTATTTAGTGGGTTATGCAAGATATTGGTCATAACGTGCTTTGCCATGTAAAATTGGATGTGCTGTAGAGGGACTCGAACCAAGAATGCCTGCTCATAAGATGAATGCTGTGCCCACTACACTATTGGTCTGCTGATTTATTTGCATATAGCTTCCTTGTTATCCTCTTCAGCCTTTTAAGCTGCTTTAACCATAGCTAAGCGATGAGCACACCTGCACACCTACGGTTAGCTGTAATCGTTGTTTAAAAAAAAGGTTTCTTCATTTTATTTCTATATTCTGTTGCTGTTATACACGAGGGGGACTGTTGGTGGGGATATGCGGTCACCTGTGAGTGGTCTCGCAAATTGCATTCCCCTTTTTGCTGTTCTACATTGTTGGGGCGTGTTTATTCTGAGAGCTCTGCTCTCAGACACACCCCCTGCACTCTTACATGCTCCATGTAAGCCTAGGAGCTTGGGCAACGCACATCATTAATATGCATGGTGCGCTGCCGTCCTGCTCCTAAATGGTCGCTTCTGTGCAGGACTAAGCTAGTCCTGCATGGAAGATTAGTAAATCTGGGGGATTGTGTAAAATTGTTCTTACTGTGGAGCTTTTCTCCCCGTGCCTCTGCTGAAAATGGACCTGTGTCCAGTTGGACCATCCCAATTAACAAATGTAAAATAAATAAAATAAAAAAATATGAGTTTTAGTGGGTTTAGTTATGTTATATTGAATACTAATACATAATATGTGCTATGGCAAATTGTTTTTATCTGTTATTTAAAATTTGTTTTGTAAATCAAATTCATTTATTGATATTACAGTTAGTAATTCTTTCCAATTTGCAAAGCAATTTGGACTTATCCAATGTGAGATTGTTTTAGATATTGATTCTTTTATATATGTTTCTATATCAGGAAAGTTTAATCCTCCCTATTTCCATGGTCTGATATGATGTATTAAAGCTATTCTGTTTCTTTTGGGAAACCATAAAAATTTTATTAGGCATTAATTTATTTCTTTAAGTATATTTTTTTCTGGCAACAGCTGTATTGTCAAAGCTGTATATAGGATCTTGGGCAGTAAAACCATTTTTATTAACTATAATCTATCTTCAAATGTTAATATTATTTTGTTCCATTTTTCCATGGAGATTTAAATTTTATTGATGATATTATTGTAGTTTTTTGAGAGTAAGTCATTATTATCCTTGCATAACTCAATTCCTAGGTATTTTAAGATAGATGTTTGTTTCCCTGTGATGTGATCCCCCTTAGTCTGCAGTTCTTTTTATTATTTAAAAATAAAAAAAATGATTTTGATTTATTGAAATGGAGTCCTGATGTCATGTGAAATTTGTCAATTAATATATCTAATTCTTCTAATGTCTCTTTTGTATTAGATAATGGTAGTAATATGTCATCAGCAAATATCATTACTTTAGAATTGTATTGTTCATAAACATCTATTCCTTTGATTTTTATATTGTTATGAATTGAATCTGCCAATATTTCAATAGCCAGAGCAAATAGAATCGATGACATGGGACATCATTGTTTAGTGCCTTTTGTTACATGTATAAATTCAGAAGTAAAAGGACCAAACTTGACATACGCTAGATTATTTGTATATATATATACTTTAAGAGATGAACAAAGGATGCAGGAAATTCAAATTGCATTAGGATTTTGAATAAATAGTCCAAATTTATGGAATCAAAAACTTTCTCTATATCTAAGCCAATTATGAGTTTTTCTTTATTAACATAATCTATAAGAGAAATTTTCCTTTTAATATTGTCATGTGTGTGTCTGATATATAAATCCAGTTTGATCATTATTTATTGTTTTGGATAGTGATATTTTCATTTAGTTAGTTAATATTGTCAGAAATATCTTATAGTCGTTATTTAATAATGATATAGGTCTATATGAGGTACAGAGGTTTGGGGATTTGTTTTCCTTTAAGATTGGCGTGATTAAGAAATATCTCCAAGAGGGTAGTATTAAAGCTTGTGACTGAATTTCTAATAGAGTTTTATGGAAGAGGGATAGTATCTTTGAAGGAAAAAGTTTATATAGTTCCATAATTATGCCGTCTATACCTGGAACTTTATTATTTTTACCCTCTTTTATTGTATCTGTAATTTCTTTGTAGGATATGGGTGCTTGCAGACCTAGTTTTAATTTTTCTTTTTTTTTATATTAGAACATTTTTTCATCTCGATTTAATTGATATGTATATTTTCTTTTTGGAAATGTTAAATATAGTAATTTCTATAGGCATCAAGAATGTCACCTATATCTGAATCATTTTTCCCTTTCTTTTCATGGAAGATACTTTTAATGTTATTAGCTTTTGATTGTATTTTTATTCTTGTGGATAAATTATGTAGATATTTGAGAGAAGAGGCCAAGGTATTCATTTTTAGTTTTTATAAAGCTAAACTAGTTTTATGTGTTAGAATTTTGTTGTGTTTATTGTTTAATACTTCTATTTTTCATCTCCAAATAATTTAGATTTTTTTCAGCTTTTACTGACAAAAGTTTGGATTGCAGATCTAATAATTCAAAATCCCATTCTCTTTTTTTATACCAAGTTAGGGTTTTACCATATATTTAAGCTTTTAATGAGTCTCATGTCATTATTTTATTTATCTCTGTGGTGTAATTAATATCTAAGAAGAACTGTAATTCAGATAATAACCAGGATTTGAGCTCTTTAATTTTAGTTATATATGCTGGAATTCTGGAGTTAAAGATTAATGGTTTGTACCCATTTTGAAGTTTTAGTATCAATGAAGTATGGTCTGAAAAGGGGCAGGGAGTGATTGAGAAATGAATGATTTTAGAGTGTAAGTCATGGGCAGCAAATATTTTATCTATTCTAGTTTGGGTACCAAATCTGTGAGCTTGATGCGAAAACAACACAAATTTATCTTCTTTAAATGTGAAAGTATCTACAAGATGAAATGATTCTACCCACTTGTTTAAAGCTTTTGATACAGCAGATGTACGCAGTGGTCTTTTATTTGTAGTTTCAGAAATATCAAATATACAGTTAAAATCTCCTCCTAATATGAAGTTGCCTTTATAATTATTGGAAATGAAATCGAAGTGTTTTTAACAGTTCCTGTTCCAATGCCTGGGAACCAGTATAGATTGTCTAGGGTCCATATTCTGTTATTATATTTAACTATTACTAATGCCATAAGGCCTTCTTTAGCTTCATACTTATAAATGATTTCTGGGTTAATCACATTTGTTTTCCATAAAATTGTCACCCCTTTTGTATTTGTCTTATAAGTGGATTGCACCAATATCATATATTCCTTATGATTCCATTTGTAATTGTCATTTGTTTTGAAATTAGTTTCTTGAAGGAAGACAATTTGTGTTTTGTTCAGTTTTAAATATTTCAGTAGATTTAATCTCTTGCTAGGATTGTTTAAGCCATTGGTATTTAAAGATAATAAAGTTAAATCCATCTTAGGTTATTTAGATTATGTACCTTTTTGTTTTATTGTGACTATTAAACATTTTCCTCTGATAACTATAAAGTATAGGTTTGAGCTTTTAAAGGAAATTATCAGTTTTATACTTTGAGTGTTTACCAATAAAGTAATGTTTTGGTCAGGCATACTAAAAATGTTTTTGTGAAATAACAAATTTAAATTAATAATTGTTAACAAAACTAAGATCCTCACTAGCCATGGAATGAAAATCATTCCTAATCTGATGGATAAACCTAAGTCCATCAGATTATCACTCATACCTTGACAATCCAGAACATCTGAGCTCTATAAATTGAATTATCATATGGAGAATATTTGTAATAGGAATAAGCAATATTTATATTATTTTGAACAGATATAGTACTATTGTAGATTAGACAGAATTCTGATACAATATAAATGTCTACTTATTGTATAAGCAATTCATATTTACATGAAAGATAGATGACAAGCAATTCAATCATAGTAAAGTAGGATGCATCATATATAAAACCTCAGTAAAAGATTATAGCACACAGTTATTTAACATATTCACCCTTATTGATGAAGTCTTTAAAATGTATTACTTAATATAAATAGATGGTAATAATATTTATACTTAATGTTTATAATACAATGTATTTTACTGTATATATCAGAAGTTATAGTTCATTGTTTGCCAGCATTTAAGTAATCAATTTGTTTGTTGCTAACTTACTTAAAGCATCAAGTTTGTTTTATGTGAGCATTGATGAAATATAGTGCATTTTAATTATCAGTGTATCCCTCTTCCCTCCATTTCCTACACATAAGGATTTTCATATCTATCATTTCTTATTATAAAAAGAGTGAAATTATATGTTAAAAACAACAAATTCACTTATTGTGATTAATGATTACAAATTCCCTTTCCATATTCATAAATTGCAATTTTATGCATATACTGAACGTTTTTAGATTTAAATGGCAACATTCTATTTTGTATAATTGGCAAAGGTTAAACTGAGTTATAGTCAATTTAATACTATTTGTTCAGAATGTGATTGTTACATTCTGTGACATTCTTAGTTCAGGCTTCTATTGTTTCCTTTGAACAACTTTGTCAGTTTGATGTCATGTATAAAACATTAGTTACCTTGATAACAGCTTACGTATTATGTATGGTCAAGATGGGTTACAAAAACTACAATTAAAGTTAAATAAATTACATTACTTGTTATGCATATTTACTTATATGAGAAAATTATTATACTTCCCCTTGATGTTCAATACAGTGTATGTTATTTATGACAAGTTAAAATAGTGTTGTCATACACAAGGTCATGTTATTAAAGTGAGTGTCTGTTGTTAATTTAATGCTATTTGTTCAGAATATGATTGTTACATTCTGTGGCATTTTAAGTTCAGGCTTCCATTGTTTCTCTTGAACAACTTTGTCAGTTTGATGTTATGCATAAAACATTAGGTACCTTGGTAACCACTTAAGTATTATATATGGTCAAGATGGGTTAAAAAAACTACAATTCAAGTTAAAGCAATTACATGACTTGTTATGCATATTTACTTATATAAGAAAATTATGCTTCCCCTTGATGTTCAATGTAGTGTATGTCATTTACAACAAGTTAAGACAGTAGTATTATTATACACAAGTTCATGTTATTAAATCATGTCTTTAATATCTAAATTCAGCAGACTGCTTCATCTTATATGACAATTATATATTTTATGTCTAGATTTACTAAAATCATACATTACATAACTATTTTGTGTGTGTGTGTGTGTGTGTGTGTGTGTGTGTGTGTGTGTGTGTGTGTGTGTGTGTGTGTGTGTGTGTGTGTGTGTGTGTGTGTGTGTGTGTGTGTGTGTGTGTGTGTGTGTGTGTGTGTGTGTGTGTGTGTGTGTGTGTGTGTGTGTGTGATTTGGCTGTTGCTTAGTTATTTGAGACACCACAAGCTGTAATGCTCATTCTTATTATTAGCTCCTTACAAGCATGTTTATATAGTCCATAGACTTTAAATTATGAGACCTTTCTATTTTATTATTTGTTATAAGTATATTTCCATCATTACATACACACATATCAGTGCTTCAACCATGGGCAACAATGCCCATCCAGTTTTGCCAGAATACCATTCACTAGTTCATGTGGTGTGTTTCCAGGCTGTTCCTAAAATATCCAAACCAATATTTGTCCTGTTCCATTTTACCAGCCTATTCCATGCAGTGGCCACTCTGTCAGTGAACAACTTAACACACCTTCCATTCCCACAAATATTTCCAGGAAGGAAATCTGATGACTCTATAGCACTCCTGGCAACCCCAAACACCCCTAGAATCAGCTATCCCCATATGCCCAAAATGTCTGAGCAAGCTCTCCTCCCTGACCACAGCAAAGGGTACTGCACAAGACAAACTGCTCTTAGTCTTTCACAATAACTCAGACTTCCACTCTTATGTATGTCCTTAATGTGTTTGGACCAAAATACATTTTAAATATAAAATTACGCTTATTATTATTTTTTTATCAAGAATCAACTTAATGAGCTAAGCGAAGTGTTGGGAGGCTATCAATATGTGTACATGTGGTTTAAAAGCCTTTTATTATATATATATATATATATATATATATATATATATATATATATATATATATTTTTTTTTTTTTTTTAAACCAAAATCTTCATTGCCAAGAATCATCTCGGAGGCTCTGCAGAGCTGTTAAGCATTATCGTCACTCTGTCTCCGTTACCACAGCAACCTGGGAGCATCTGTTTCTATTAGTGTGTCTGTGTACTGCATACCAGAGGATCACGATGCACCTGAAGCAAAGTTTCACTTTACTGCAACTTCAAGCCTAAATTCCCTCCCTTTCAGTGAGGCAGCAGCCAGGAAAAGAATGGAGAGCTAACAGATAAAAAAATAAATAAATAAATAAATAAATAAAACTCCCAACAAGCCACCACAACAAGAGATAACACATTCTTCCAGCCTTCCTACCTCTCACTCAGCAGATATATAAACAGACTATTCTCTTCCAAAATATCCCAAATCACAGTTTTATCCACCCCCTTCCCCTGGATCCAGGCTACAACACCAAATGTCTCTTTCTAATATACAAGCATTAGTAAACCTCAATCACAAGCCGCAACCCACAGCTTCCCAGAGAAAAAAAACAGCAACATACAACAGCTGCCAGACACAGCTGCATCCACACATACCATCAGGCTTAATTAAACAGCACTCAAAGCTATGATATCTGCTATAATTGATATTAACTATGTTTAGACAGAATAATAATGACATTTGTACTAGCTGCCAAACACAGCTGCATCCACGCATACCATATCAGGATTGATCAAATAGCACTTGAAGCTATGATACCTGCCATAACTGATATTAACTATGTTTAGATAGAATAATAATGACTTTTGTACTAGCTGCCAGGCACAGCTGCAGCCATGCACACCATATCAGGATTGATCAAAGAGCAGTCATAGCTGTAATACCTGCCATAATTAATATTAACTATATTTAGACAGAATAATGATGACATTTGTACTAAGAGCTTGCTACTATTATTTAACCAGCATATACATGACATTTCTAAATCATACTTTAACTGAAGAAGGCATTAGTCTCCATGACTTCATTTTTTTTTTCAAAACACTCTGCTGTTACTGCTATTATATATGATGTTAATTTGTTACATTTGAGTCTGAACTCTGATGAATGGTACCTTGTTGAATTAGTTAATTAATTACTTAAATTATTATAAGTAAAATCAATAAAAAATGATCAAGATAAGTATTCATTGAGTTCAAGTAGAGGAATAGAAACCTTTATTTTTGTAGTATATGTTGCTTTCTTTGTCTTATATATGATGTAAATAGTAACCCATCTTGACCTACCTTTGTTTGTGAAGAATTATTGGACTCTTTGAACATTCTGAATAAATCATTACTGTTTCTCAGTTGTTTAAAAAACCCTCCTTTTTTTAACAAAAACAGGTGACAAAGTGATGTACCATATCAGTTGATACTTTGAGAGGTGCAGTTGTAAGAGTTATTCTTTGGGACAGCTGTCTTGGAATCAGTTTTTTTTCTTCTTTCTAGCATCAGTCCAATGATTTGTTTCTTTTATTCTTTTAAGAGTAGGGGCCATCCATTCCATTTCTTCTGGGATAGACACTATGTTGTTGATTTTTGATGAATATAGTAGCTTCTTCTAAGTCATTAAAAGTTCTCATCTCATTGGCAAAAAGTATTTTTATCTTGGCTGGAAAGGCCAGCTGTGATTTAATGTTGTTTTGTTTCAACAGTTTTATTATTGGCCAGACTTTTTTCTTTTGTTCTAGTATTCTGGAAGAATAATCATTGTCAAACCTTATCGGGATTTGATTGTATTTTAAGGGTGATTTTCTCCAAGCAGATTTTAATATTAGTTCCTTGTCCAGAAATGAAAGAAATTTTATAACTATGGATCTAGGTGGAGTATTTGTTGAGTTAGAAGCAGGTTTCCTCGGTGCTCTATGCAGCCTTTCAATTCTAAATGAAATACCCTCTTTCAAGTCTAATAATTCAGGAATACAGGTTAAGAATGAAATAATGTATTCACCTTCAGTGTTTTCTGGCAGACCAAAGATCCTTATGTCGTTTCTCCTTTCCCTGTTTTCTAAGTCATCTATTTTATTAAGCAGCCACATATTCTGTTTTAACAGAAATTCTTTTAGGAATTCTTCCTCTTTGAGTCTCCCTTCAATGTCATTTAGAAAAGTCTCTATATCTGTTATTTTTATATGGTGTTGCTGTAATAGTTCCTTAAGAGTATCAGTCTGTTTTTGATAATTTAATTTGAGGTTTTCTAAGTCATTTTTAAAGCCATCCATCTTCAAAGATAGTTCCTGTAAGGTAGATGTCATCAATTGCAGTTCTTCTTTCAAAGCAGCATCTGGATGAGAATTCCATGAGTTGTTCATATTCAGTGACTCAATATATCTCCAAGTTGCCTGACAGGAAAATTTTTGTATATCTCCACCAAAATTGATATTTATGTAGTTTAGTAGTTTATCTATAGATTTCTGATGTTTTAAACTTGAAAATAATAAAAATTTCCTATATTATTATGCTAGTTAATGGAGCTCTCAAAATTCACTGCTCTCAGTTGGCCATCTAGGCTCTGCCCGGCTGTTTGTATTTCTGAGGCAAACCTGCATCCCTTCAAGGAGAGTTTGTTTTAAGCTCAGTGGATACTCAGACAGGCTTCCTTTCCACTCTGTGTCCTTGAGTAGGGCAAAGCTGGTAATGGAAAGTTAATATATTGATATCTTAAGAATTACAGCTGAATGTCTGAAATATAGAACTGATCATAGCATGCTTATTTGTTTATATTTTTATTTACCTTTATTGATTATGACAGTTATAGAGCTATAGGTTGTATAAAAAGATCTATTAATATCCTATGAAATCAGAAATTATGAAGTTATTGTTTGTTAATTACATTACACCCAAACGAGTATGGGATTACAATAAGGAAACCTTAAAAGAAAACAAGAATGAGTAAACTGGAAAGAGTAAAGCAAAAATATGTCAACAGCATCCATGAATGTAAATATTTAAGTTATTATGAAAGATTAAAATCTCTGAACCTGTACAGTGTCTCATAAAGATGTTTAAGAGGAGATCTTATTCAGGTATATAAGGCATTTACAGACAACTATCTCTGGGGATGTTTTAGGTTATCAAAATGTAGTAGAGAGACATCAGCCAACCTACACAGAGTATTCTGTAGGAAGGAGAAGTGTACTAATTTGGCTCTCTGAGAGAGCAGCTGATGCATGGAACAGACTATCAAACTAGATTAAAGCAAGTACTAATTTATATATTTTTAAGAACAGCCTGGACACTTATTATGGGGAGACCTGTTCTAGTATACTGGCTGACTAGAAGGGCATTAATACGCATGGATGAACTATATGTATGTATGTAAAATGTATGTCTTTGTAGCATGTATACCATATTTTTATTTGGTTTTAAAATATTAGATAAATAAATCAATTATAAAACAAACAAATAATTATTTATATAGGTCTAAAACTGATCAATAAATCAAATTTATGCATCAACAACAAATAATATTTTTCAAGCAAGTATTTAAGTTAAAGCTAATATTTATATGAATATATAATATTAGATGTTCTCATCTTTATTATATGCAGTTTGCTACTGAAAACAATTTTACCATACTAATACATCTAACACTAGAGGGGGTAATTTTACTTTTCTAGTTTTTAGTAATCAATTTTCTGGCTATAGCAAGGATAGACTAAAGAAAAGGCACTTGGGTTTTTGGAATTATCTCAGGAATCAGAGCATTAAATAAAACTAAAGATTTAGAAATATTACATCTATCTGACCATAGAGCTTGAATAAAGTTATTAATTTATTTCCAAAAAGGAGATGAATTTGCATTCATATACCATATGTTTCCAATCAGCTATTATTTCAGAATCACATCTCCAGCATTTAATTCCATTTGATTTATACATACTTGTAATTTTGTTAGGAGTGACAAAAGCTCTGTTTAAAAATTTCCAAGTGAAATTTTTCCAATATAATGAATATGTAGTTTTATCTGTAGATTTTAATATTATTTTCTTGTATTCTTCAGATAAGTCTTCATTATTAATTTTTGGGGGAGTAGTTCCAATAGGAATTGTCTGAATATGTGAAATCTAACTTTAAATTTTTATAAATTTGTGACAAGTATGATTGATCTTTCATTGCATTATTATTGATATTTATTAAGAATTCCAATAATTTGAAGAACAATTTATTTTCTATGTTAAATATCTTACTTATCTCTTTGTTCACAAAGTCTCTAAATATTTGTAAAATGAACCAATTCTCAGAATCTTAATAGTATTTGGACCTTAAATTGTCAACACTATATAAATATATATATATATATATATATATATATATATATATATATATATATATATATATATATGTGTGTGTGTGTAGCGTTTAAGAAATTATGCCAATAAATTAAAATACTCTGTGTTTCAATACTAGAATTTTTTGACATTATAAGTTTCTAAGCAGTCATTTGTATATGCAATTGGAAACATACAAAATATTAAGTCTTTAATACAATGGTTAGAATATGTGAACTTTTGGAAAGATTAAATGATGTTATTTAAATAGGGAATTTGAGAAGAGGGTATAACACCATTTACACAAAAATCTTTTAATAACCAGATGAAACAATTAGGTGCTATTTGTTTATAACTGGTTGTGATAAATTTATTATTTACTAATGTTTCTTGATGCATTTGTTTCCATTTTGAATCATAAGATGAATTTATTCACAGCACTATAACTTTTATAATTGTTCAAGTAGCATACAATTGAATATCAGGTAATCCTATTCCACCATTTTCACAACCTTTTTCTGTGCCAAAGAAAACTCTTGGTTTATTTGAATGCCAACAAAATAAGTGGAATATTATTTACCTTCTTCATAAAGTTTTTTTTGGTGGAGATAGTACTAAAGATTGTAAGACAAGCAATATTTTAAGGAGAATTGCCATCTTAATAAACATTAATCATTCTCCCATGGTAAAGAAGAATTTGTTCAAATTTGTGACTAAACTTAAAATGTTATCAGCAACCAGTTGAAAGTTTAGTTGTATCATTTCTTTACTATTAGACATAATGGTTATACCAAAGTATTTCATGTGATTGCTATTCCAATTGAAGTTAGAATATTATTGCATTTTTTCTTTTTTCTTAATTAATAATGTATGTATTATTATGATTAAATCTTAAGTTTGATATTTGTTTCAAATTGATTCATAGAACTAATTATATGTTCTAATCAATTTTCTATATTTCCTGTTGTTAGTAAAATATCATCAGCAAAGAGTTGAATGTTTAGTTTAAAATCTTCCATTATTTTAACAACAGACAAATGAACAACAGTCAGATGCACAGCAACCATAAAAACTTTAATAAACAAATGCAAGTAGATAAGCGCTTTCACCACTACAAGTGGCTTCTTCAGACCATATAACTTACAAAAGCAGAAACAAACATTTAAATAGATGACATCAGTTATTCACTTTTTAAATAAACCAATAAAATGCACAGTAGTCACAGTATTTCATTCATTAAGTGTTAAACCTGTGTCTTCTTTACCAGCTCATAAGAACAGATAAAGCATACTACATCATCAAATTCAGGAAGTAAGCTCTTAAAACAACAGGATTCATATATTACATGCATCAAAATTCAAAGTTGTTACAATTATAAATACACAACATAAACAAAGGCACATATCTCACAAAAACAGGAACAAACATTTAAATAAGATCAGCTACTCACTTTTTACTTTCTAAAATAAGCCAGTAAATACACAGCAGTCACAGTATTTCACTCACTCAGTGCTGATCATGTGTCTTCCTCCATTACCAGCTTCACAAAAGCAGATAGAGTATGCTGCATCATCAAATTCAGAAAGTGAGCTCTTAAAGCAACAAAGCTCATATATTGCATGCATCAAAATCATTCAGAATTGCTGCATTTATAAATGCACAATATAAACAAGCACCAGAATGAATGCTACAATCATAATCACATCCATATATAAAATACAAGAATAATAAAAACAGAAAAAAGGCAACATATTTAGGTATACTGCTCTTATTTAAGACTGACTTAATGGAAACTTCCCCATTGAGCCCCAACCCCCAATCAGCTATAAGCTTTAAGATCTAGCTTCTTCTGTCCTCTTCTCAATCTCTTCTAATATAACACTGGCTCCTACACTTTCAATAACCCTAAATTTAAATAGATGCTTACCTTCATTTGCTAACACATATCTAGATATAGCAATATTATTGCTCCCCATATGTATACTATAAAGGTGCTCCCTTATTCGTTCCCTTAGAGTACATTCCATCTTACCCACATAAAGTCCCTAACAGCAATGACAATGTGTGCCTATTGGCACAAGTGGCCCTAGGAGTGAACTTGTACTCCTTATAAGTATCTGGATGCAAGAATCAGTCGATAGTTTCTATATGTTGCCAAAAACCACATTGGTCACAAGGGAATGTCCCAGCTGTCCCAACTGGCCTCTTAACCTCCCTATCTGGATAGCACAACATTCTTTTCAAGGGCACACAGTTCTTGTAACAAAAATGGGGCATATCCCCTACTACTCTAGCAGTCTTTTCATCCATCAACAACAATGACCAGTGTCTCTCAAAACCTTTTTTGATCTTATCTACATTATTATTGTAAAACATTGGGACTTTCACCGCACTCTCATGTTTCTCTTCATGGGTAGTTTGATCTATATTATTAAAAATTGGTCTATCAGAAAAGTATGGTTTAGCTCAACCTTCTTGTAACCCATCAACATGTGCAAGTAAGGGGGTAAAATCTGAACCTTTATAACCCCGATCACTCAAATTTTGACACAGAGTATCCCTACCTCACCTGTAACTTTCCTCAGTATTGTGCAATCTGGACATCTCATCCCCTGCCCCTTGACTATGTTATTAAATATCTGTTTTGGATGCATACTTTGCCTATGTAGCATTGTGTTCCTATTTCATGGATTACTTTTTTTGCATTGGAGGGGTACGGCTGATAATTTACATGAATTTGTTGAGGCACTGGATAGATCTAGTGAATTTTTGAGATTCACTTTGAAGTACTCTGATACGTCTATTGAATTCTTAAATGTGTGTGACTAAGGATGGAGGGTCTCATATTAGCACAGGTCTGCATAGAAAGGACTGCCATAGGAACACGATGCTACATAGGCAAAGTATGCATCCAAAACGGATATTTAATAACATTGTCAAGGGGCAGGTGATGAGGATGTCCAGACTGCACAATACTGAGGAAAGTTACAGGTGAGGTAGGGATATTCTGTGTCAAAATTTGAGTGATCGGGGTTATAAAGGTTCAGGATTTACCCCCATACTTGCACATGTTGATGGGTTATGAGAAGGCCTAGCTAAACCATACTTTTCTGATAGACCAATTTTTAAAAATATAGATCAAACTATCCATGAAGAGAAACATGAGACTGTTGTGAAAGTCCCGATGCTTTACACTAATAATGTAGATAAGATCAAAAAAGTTTTTGAGAGACACTGGTTGTTGTTGTTGATGAATGAAAAGATTGCTAGAGTGGTAGGGGATATGCCCCATTTTTGTTATAAGAACTGCATTCCCTTGAAAATATTGTTGTGTTATCCAGATTGGGAAGTTAAGAGTTCAGGTGGGATGGCTGGGACATTCCCTTGTGGCCAGTGTGGTATTCGCCAACATATAGAAACTATGGACACATTCTTACATCTGGATACTTGTAAGGAGTATAACTTCACTCCTAGGGCCACTTGTGTCACTAGGCACATAGTCTATTTAGTGCAGCATCATTGTTATCTGAGATTTTATGTAGGTAAGACAGGACGACCTCTAAGGGAACGAATAAGGGAGTACCTTTATAGTATACATATAGGGAGCAATAATGGTGCTATATCTAGATATGTGTTAGCAAATAAAGGCAAGCATCTACTTAAATTTAGGGTTATTGAAAGTGTAGGAGTCAGTGTTAGATTAGGAGACATTGAGAATAGGATGGAAAAAGCAGAGCTTCGCTGGATCCTTAAGCTAAGAACTGATAGGGGGTCGGGGCTCAATGGGGTAGTTTCCATTAATGTTGCTAAATGGTAGCTTGCAAGTACAGCAGGTGCAAACGGCTACATACAAATCCAGAAATCAAACACAGCCAGCACCAAACCAGACACATTCATTAAATCTTTATTGTAGACCAAAAGGATCAAACCGGTTTTGACACAGAGCTTCATCAGTGATAATTCAAAACATAAAGTTAACTGTTTAAATCTACACATGCAACCTCACTTCCTGTGATGTCATATCCCCCTTTTTTTGGAATTACACTATAGTTTGTCATTGAGCCCTGGTGTGAATAATGCACCTAACTTAACAATCCACCTTGTTTCCTTATTGTTAAGTATGGAATGCCAACCCATCTTACACTTTCTATTTCCCCCTACTCTGTCTATGATGGTAAACCTGAATCTAGCAGTGGGATGTGTTTGGGGTTTACCTTTAAATGTGCGTATTGCACAAGGGCGAACAGAACATTTCCGAAAGGCAGTCTACAAAGTTTGCAAACACCGAATGGAAAAAGGTTTGAATGTGCAATGAGCGAATGCACAGTGGGATTCGCTCATTGCACATTTGACATTCTGGGGTGGATTGCACTATAGTGGGGATTGGGAAATGGTTCCTTTCCCCACTGTAGTGCGATCTCATGGGTTAGAATAATAAAGTAAGGGGGGGGTGAGGGGGTGCAGCCCCCCACATTGGGGGTGCAGGGGTGCTTGCCTCCCTGCTTTGCACTTTGTTTTTTTTTTCTTTGACATTAATGTTTGAAAACCATGAATCTGCTTTTCGATTTGCAGTTTTTTGAACATTAAGGGCTGTCGACATTTTCAGTTTCATGGTTTCGAGTCACTCATATGAGCACTCGAACCACTGTGATTCACAGTTTTAAAGGTAAACCATAATTGGCAATGCCTATATAAGGCATTTGTAATGCGTTTATTGCGGATGTCACTCATGTGTTCAAACGAAGGGGTCTAGATGTCTGTCCTACATAAAAGGAAAGGCAGGTACAACTGGCCAGATAAATGACCCAGTCTGATCCACAGTTAGAATAAAAATTGATGTCATATACTTGACCCGTATTCCGACTATAAAATGGTTTAGACTTACAAATATATTGGCATAAGGAGCAATGCCCACATGGAAAAGACCCCACTAGTTTGCCCCCTGTAATGGTTAACTGGTCACTAAGATTCCTGTTTACACAATAACATTTGTAATAGGAAAAATAGGAACCCGGTGTCTTCCATCTATGAAAAGAAAACTGACAATGTTCTGGCAAAATTTGACTAAATTCTGCATTGGCCATCAAGATATTCCAATGTTTACTAACCACATTCCTTAACAAATTAACATTTTGACCATAAGCTGTAATTAATCTCAATATATTGGATTCCCTATGATCATCCTTCTCCTTATAGGTTAACAACTGAGCCCTAGGCTGTTTAGAAGCCCACTCCCTGGCTGTAACAACGTCCCCCACCCTATAACCTCTATGGAGAAATCTACACGTGAGATCCTGCTTTGAACTGTTGAAATCTCCCTCTGTTGAACAAATCCTTCTAATTCTTAAGAATTGGGACTTGGGAATATTTCTAATTGTATGTGTGGGGTGAAGACTGGAGGTGTACAATAAATGATTGTATTGAAAGTACTTTCTATACACCAAAGTGCACAAGGTGTGATCAGGTTCGCTCACATCCTTGATATCTAAATAGTTAATTTCCTCATAACTATGAGGAAAAGGAAAATTCAATATCCCATTTATTATCAATCAAATATTGTTCAAACTCCTGTAGATATTCAATATCTGCACGCCGCACCAACTGTCAACCAGGAATCTCCTCCATATGTCAATTTCAGGCAGGTAAATGTTATGGGCCTCATTGTAAATTAGTTCTTCTTCTATGTACCCCATAAAAAGGTCTGCATAAATGGGGGAAAAAGAAGCCCCCATAGCTGTCCCCTGGGTTTGTCAATAACAATCCCCCTGAAAATAGAAAACATTTTTGGTTAGGACGTGCTCAGCCATGCAAATAAGGAGTGTATTGAATCCAGGTGTATATAAACCAGCTCTATTTTATCAGTATTCCAAGGCTTGTAACCCTGCCCAGTGAGGTATATAAAGATTTGACATCAAGAGTGCACATCAGCTAGTTAGATTCAAGTTGGTAATACAATACAATTTGTAGGAATTGGGTAGTATCTTTAATCCTAGCCCAAATAAGAGATTGGGAGGGTGGCCTAATGGTTAAGGTGTTTGCCTTACAAACACAAGGTGCAGGGTTTGAGTCTCACAAGGGATAATTGGCTAGGCTTACAATAGCTCGCAAGGGCAGTTAGCTTAGTAGTGACCTATGAACCTATGAACAAAGGTTGCAGATACTGGGTCAAATATGCCGATAAGGGTTCAGTCAATGAACCAATTCCAGAGACTATGGGTCTACCCTGGGGGCTGATCTAAGCTCTTATGAATTTTCGGCAACAAATATAAATATTATTTGCCAGGATCACTCACAGTAAGATGTAAACTGGTAGATTTGCTGATAATCTCTTCCTCCACTGCTCTCTGTAAGAACAAATCAATATCTTTCTTAAAACTGGGAGTGGGATTAGTGGACATGCGCATGTAATGCTGTGGGTCAACTATTTCCCTCTGCCAAATAATAATTGGAATCCATGAGCACCACTGCCCCTCCCTTATCAGCTGGAAGGATAATAATATCAGAATTAGTACAAAGCTCCGTAAGAGCCCTTTGTTCATTTTGTGAGAAATTGTGTCTAAACATTTGAGTTGAACGTAATTTGAAGTGTAGATCTTTGAGGACCGCTTGTTGAAAAATCACTACATTTTTATTCATAGGTGGTGTAAAACTGGACTTCTGAAATCTAAATTCTGTGGACCTCTGAGAATCTGACCAAGGACCAGAAAACAGCTTTAAATTAATATTTCTACAAAAGGCTAACACATCTGTAACAAATACATTCTCATCAACACAAAAACCTGGTACAAAGTTCAATCCTTTACTGATGAGCTGCTTCTGCTCCAAGGTTAAAACATTTGATGATGTGTTATGAATGTTACAATATTCATTGTTTATTTGACCAGTGAATGAAGAAGATTCTCTAATGTGTCTGTTCTGATGTTTCCGCCCACCCTTATGTTTGTTTCTTCTAAAGGGTGTTCCTGCCCCCGCTGTTTTCTTGCTTCAGGTGACTCCCTGACCTGAGCACTTTCAGTATCTGTGGCAGAGGATTCATCCCCTGAAGTGCTATAACCAGACAAAGATTATTTTCAAAATGGGTCAAGGTCTTTTTTTACATACAAAAGTACCCGATCCATTGGTCTCAGAGAATCGAACATTCTTTTGAAACACAAAGGGTTTCCCTCTCTCATAATCTTCCATATCCCTTGCAAATTTCTGTAATTTTTTCTCTTTAACTTGGTTTTCAAATGCTAAAAGATCCCTAGAAAGTCTACCCAGGCAACTGACATAATGTAGCTGTCCTTCATAATTTTTAACCTCCTCACTTACTTGTTTAACATCTTGAATATTATCCTCTATAATACGCTCATAATATGAGGTCAATATGTTGACAAAAGCCAAGGAGGCATTCTGCTGGGCCTTACACCAATCTTGAATTAATATCTCATCCAGTTTACCCACCAGATGCTGACATGTTTTGTATTTTTGACTTGCTGTTGGCTTCAGATGCATCTACAATATGTGTGGTGATTAATGGATTAGTTCCAACATACTGACTGGATTTCAGTCTTTAATGAATTTTGTTGGAAGAAATTGGGTGTTAACTGGAGTGTTTCAGTGCTTTACAATGTTTTTCAGGGGTTTTCTGTACCTCTTTGTGTTTTAACCACTCTTCCTGTGATATTTTGGGTCTTGGGCTTCTGTGTTGTCAGTTTGTAGTCTAAGAGTGAGTTTGAGGTGGCCCCCAGTATGTGCATCTGAGTGTTGCCTTGGTATTTTATCACATCATTTTAGGTAAATCATTGAACTTGGTGATTGAGTTTTATTGCGACTGTTCAACTCATGCTGATTAATGGGATCATAATTACGTCTGATGCTTCTTCATCTATAGTAAAGAGACTCAATTTGTTTTAACACTACATGTGTGGGGACAGCTATTCTGGTACTGTTTCATAAGAATCAATTATTTTCTTCAGCCTGTAGTGTTATTTGTGCTTAATCAAGATTGGGGCCTGTTGTTTTCATTGATTACAAGGTGCTGAGTTTTAGTCAGATACTGGTTACGAAACGGTGCCTGCATAACTGTTTTGGGCTCGACAGGATTCATTGTATATGTTGGGACTTGATGCTACTTAATTAATAGTAAAAAGACTCAATTTATTCTAACACTACATGTGTAGGGACAGTTATTTTGGTACTGTTTCATAAGACTCCATTATTTTCTTCATCCTGTAGTGCTATTTGTGTTCAATCAAGACTGGGGCCTGTCGTTTTCATTGACTACAAGGTGCTGAGTTTTAGTCGGATACTGGTTACGAAATGGTGCCTGCATAACTGTTTTGGGCTCGACAGGATTCATTGTGTATGTTGGGACTTGAAATTGTGTTTGGGGACTCATCCAACTTTTCATTTCAGAAGAGAGAAATGGTTATCTAACAAACGCTAAGTTGGCATTGGGACACTAAAATTGTTTAATGAGGACTTACAATCTATGAGCAACAGTTGGATTTGTGTTATTTGTTTGAATTGTGCTTGGGAATAATACAATTGTTGCGATACTATTTATGTATCCATTTCAGCATATTCAACTAGTGAATGTTCCTGAATACTATTTAGTTATTATAACTATTCATGTAACTGTGCTAGCATGATTAACCAATGAATGTTCTTGAAATGCTAACTGATTTGAATGTGTTCAATTAGAATTTGGGCCTGTTATTTCTTCGATTATAGGAGGCTAAGTATCAAGCGGATACTGGTTACTGAATGGTGCCTGTATACCATTTTGGGTTTGATAGGATTTATCGTGAGTGTTGGGACTTGAAATTTTGACTTTTAATGGTAAATAACTGTGTTTGGGGATTCATCCAACTTCTTTTTCCAGAAGGGAGAAATGGCCATCTAACAGGTATTAGGTTGGTATTGGAACTAATTTTTTCTGCTAATGAGGATTTATGATAACCAATGAAACTGCAGGCAGTAGTTGGGATTTATATTCATATTGGCAATATCTACCATTTAAATTGTGTTTGGGGACAACATAATGTTTGTGATACTATTTATGTATCTGTGTTAGCATAGTTAATTGGTGAATGTTCCTGGATACTAACCACATTTATTATATATATATATATATATATATATATATATATATATATATATATATATATTTATTTATTTATATATACCTAGGGATGTTTTTGGGTTTTGAAATTCTAATAACCTGGCTGAACAGTTTGCGGTTGAAAAACCATAGCATCTCATGGTCATGGATTTAAACACTATTTTACAAAGTTTATGTGGAGACAGCTGACAGGTTCAGCGCAAACTTCTCCCCCCCCCTCCCCACCAAAAGGACAAATATCTATCCCAGCAGAGTGCTGCCCCCCTGACATCTCAGATGCTCAGGTAAGAGCCGCCCTCTCCAAAGCAAAAAACACAGCATCAATGGGACCAGACGGTGTCCCAGGCTGCATCCTACATGAACTCCAAGAAGAGCTAAACCCAAACATAAAACTACTGTTCAATCTCAGCCTTACTACAGGATATGTACCCAAAGAGTGGCGTACAGCAACAGTGGTCCCTCTCCACAAAGGTGGTGCCTCAACGGATCCTGGAAACTATCGCCCCATAAGCCTGACAAGCTTGGTCTGCAATGCTATGGAAAGGATCATCATGGACCTCATAAATAAAGATATTGGGGACCTACAGACACTGGATCCTACCCAGTTCAGCTTTGTTAAGGGCAGATCCTGCCTCTTAAACCTGGTCGATTTCTTTGAAACAGTCACCAAGGCCATTGACGAGGGGAAGGTGGTCCACACTGCCTACCTGGACCTCGCAAAAGCCTTCGATACAATACCCCACTCGGGCATTATAGATAAGCTCACCAGCTTAAATATAAACCCCTATGTCACTAGATGGGTTGCAAACTGGCTCAAAGACAGAACCCACATGGTTAGAATTGCTGGAGCCATGTCAGACTCCAAACCAGTTACAAGTGGCGTCCCACAAGGCTCAGTCCTGGGACCTCTCTTGTTCGGTATATATTTCTCGGAGGTACAGACCAACACGGAAGGACTGTGGCTGACCAAGTTTGCAGATGACTGCAAACTGGGCGCCATAATCGACTCTCCAGCCAACACAAGGATCCTCCAAAAGGGCCTCATAGAAACAGACAACTGGTGCCAGATCCATGGCCTCAAGCTAAATGCCAAAAAGTGAATAGTCATCCCCTTTGGCAAAAACAAAGTGCCCACAAATTACCACATAGGTGGTAATCCATTAAGTACAGAAGAAGTAATTAGGGACCTGGGGACCCAGGTTGATAGCAATCTCTCATTTGACAACCATGTGGCCAAAGTGGTTAGAAAAACATTTTATATAGCCCACCTAATCATGAAGGGATTCACATCTAGATCAGGGGAGGTCATTGTGCCTCTTTACTCATCCCTCATCAGGCCCATAATTGAGTACAATGCCCCTTTTGGGATGTACTTTACCAGACACCTGCAGCAACTGGAAAGACCCCAAAAGTACCTCACTAAGAGGATCAAAGGGCTCAAACAGATGCCATATGCTGCCCAGTTAAAGAAACTCCAGCTCTACTCAGTGGCATACTGCCTGCTCAGAGGCGATCTGTGCCTGATGTATAAAGCAATGTCCAACCCGGAATTAATGGACATGCTGCACCTCAGAAAATCCAGATCCCATCGAGCCACGCGCTCGAGAGACTTGAACCTCAGCACTGAAATAAATAGGACATGCTGGAGGGACAGATTCATAACCCAGAGGCTCCCTTCACTCTGGAATAAAATCCCAGTCCAGGTTAGGCAGAGTCCCTCATTGACTCTCTTCAAGAGGAATCTTGATGAGTGGATGGGAGATCATAGGTTTACCCCAGGTATCACTTCTGTGTCACTGTTAGACAGAGGCACAGTATACTAACCTCGAAAAAGGGAAGAGCAAAATAAATTTAAAATGGGTGGTGAAAGCCAAACACATTCTGGCTAGGCTTATAAATGCCCTAGGGCAGATAGCCTAGTATGAACCTATGAACCTATATTCAGGATTTTGGCCTTAAGGGGCCTCATGATGGAATCATAGTTGAAGGTAATGTTGATCCAGTTCACAGCTGTAATTCACTGTTCATGAAGCTCGGTAAATGTATGAAGAATTTATGTACAAATATATGGCACCTGAAACTTTTCAAGGCATTTCAAAGTAAGAACATTACTCCCAGAGGACGGAGAGTAAGGATTCAGCCTCTGGTGGGTAAATTGGATGAGATATTAACTCAAGATTGGTGTAAGGCCCAGCAGAATGCCTCCTTGGCTTTAGTCAACATATTGACCTCATATTATGAGCGTATTATAGAGGATAATATTCAAGATGTTAAATGAGGAAGTGAGGATGTTAAAAATTAAGAAGGACAGCCACGTTATGTCAGTTGCCTGGGTAGACTTTCTAGGGATCTTTTGGCATTTGAAAACCAAGTTAAAGAGAAAAAATTACGGAAATCTGCAAGGGATATGGAAGATTATGAGAGAGGGAAACCCTTTGTGTTTCGGAAGAATGTTCGATTCTCTGAGACCAATGGATGAGGTACGTATGTACGTAAAAAAAGACCTCGACCTACTTTGAAAAAATCTTTTTCTGGTTATAGCACTTCAGGGGATGAATCCTCTGCCACAGATACTGAAGGTGCTCAGGTCAGGGAGTCACCCGAAGCAAAAAAAAACAGTGGGGGCAGGAACACCCTTTAGAAGAAACAAACATAGGGGTGGGCGGGAGCATCAGTACAGACACATTAGAGAATCTTCTTCATTCACTGGTCAAATAAACAATGAATATTGTAACATTCATAACACGTCATCAAATGTTTTAACCTTGGAGCAGAAGCAGCTCATCAGTAAAGGATTGAACTTTGTACCAGGTTTTTGTGTTGATGAGAATGTATTTGTTACAGATGTGTTAGCCTTTTGTAGAAATATTAATTTAAAGCTGTTTTCTGGTCCTGGGTCAGATTCTCAGAGGTCCACAGAATTTAGATTTCAGAAGTCCAGTTTTACACCAGCTATGAATAAAAATGTAGCGATTTTTCAACAAGCGGTCCTCAAAGATCTATACTTCAAATTATGTTCTACTCAAATGTTCAGACACAATCTTTCACAAAATGAACAAAGGGCTCTTAAGGAGCTTTGTACTAATTCTGATATTATTATTATCCTTCTGGCTGATAAGGTGCTCATGCATTCCAATTATTATTGGGTAGAGGGAAATAGTTAGCTAACCCTCAGCATTATATGCGAATGTACACTGATCCCACTCCCAGTTTAAATAAAGATATTGATTTGTTCTTACAGAAGGCAGTGGAGGAAGGGATTATCAGCAAAACTACCAGTATACATCTTACTGTGAGGGATCCTGGCAAACAATATTTATATTTGTTGCTGAAAATTCATAAGAGCTTAGATCAGCCCCCAGGTAGACCCATAGTCTCTGGAATTGGTTCATTGACTGAACCCTTATCGGCATATTTGACCCAGTATCTGCAACCTTTGTTATCTCTTATTTGGGCTAGAATTAAAGATACTACCCAATTCCTACAAATTGCATTGGATTCCCAACTTGAACCTAATTGGCTTATGTGCACTCTTGATGTCAAATCTTTATATACTAATATACCTCACTGGGCAGGGTTACAAGCCTTGGAATACTGGTTAAATAGAGCTGGTTTATATACACTTGGATTCAATACACTCTTTATTTGTAAGGCTGAGCACATCCTAACCAAAAATGTTTTCTATTTTCAGGGGGATTGTTATTGGCAAACCCAGGGGGACAGCTATGGGGGTTTCTTTTGCCCCCATGTATGCAGACCTTTTTACGGGGTACGTAGAAGAAGAACTAATTTACAATGAGGCCCATAACATTTACCTGCCTGAATGACATATGAAGGAGATTCCTGGATGACTGCTGGTTGGTGTGGCGTGTGGATATTGAATATCTACAGGTGTATGAACAATATTTGAATGATAATAAATGGGGTATTGAATTTTCATTTTCTCATAGTTATGAGGAAATTAACTACATAGATGTCAAGGTTGTGAGAGAACCTGATCACACCTTGCGCACTTTGGTGTTTAGAAAGTTCCCTCAATGCAATAATTTATTGTATGCCTCCAGTCTTCACCACACACATACAATTAGAAATATTCCCAAGTCCCAATTCTTAAGAATTAGAAGGATTTGTTCAACAGAGGGAGATTTCAACAGTTCAAAGCAGGATCTCATGTGTAGATTTCTCTGTAGAGGTTATAGGGTGGGGGACGTTGTTACAGCCAGGGAGTGGGCTTCTAAACAGCCTAGGGCTCAGTTGTTAACCTATAAGGAGAAGGATGATCATAGGGAATCCGATATATTGAGATTAATTACAATTTATGGTCGAAATGTTAATTTGTTAAGGAATGTGGTTAGTAAACATTGGAATATCTTGATGGCCAATGCAGAATTGAGTCAAATTTTGCCAGAACATTGTCAGTTTTCTTTTCATAGAGGGAAGACACTGGGTTCCTATTTTTCCTATTGCTATTGTGTAAACAGGAATCCTACTGATCAGTTAACCATTACAGGGAAGAAACTAGTGTGGTCTTTTCCATGTGGCCATTGCTCCTTATGCCAATATATTTGTAAGTCTAAACAGTTTTCTAGTCAGAATACGGGTCAAGTATATGACATCAATTTTTATGCTGTGTATCAGACTGGGTCATTTATCTCGCCAGTTGTACCTGCCCTTCCTTTTATGTAGGACAGATGTCTAGACCCCTTTGTTTGAGAATATCTGAACACATGAGTGAAATTTGCAGTAAACGCATTACAAATGCCTTATATAGGCATTGCCAATCACATCCCACTGCTAGATTCAGGTTTACCATCATAGACAGAGTAGGGGGAAATAGAAAATGTAAGAGGGGTTGGCATTCCATACTTAACTATAAGGAAACAAAGTGCATTGTTAAGTTAGATGCATTAGTCATAACAGGGCTCAATGACAAACTATAGTGTAATTCTAAAAAGGGGGGGGGTATGACATCATAGGAAGTGAAGTTGCATGTGTAGATTTAAGCAGTTCACTTTATGTTTTGAATTATCACTGTTGAAGGCGCTGTGCCGAAACCGGTTTGATCCTTTTGGTCTACAATAAAGATTTAATGAATGTGTCTGGTCTGGTGCTGGTTGTGTTTGATTTCTGGTTTTGTAGTTTCCATTATGCCAGTTTTAAATAAGAGAGGTATACCTAAATAGGTTATCTTTCTTCATTTTTTTTTATTTTTGTATTTTATATATGGATGTGATTATGACTGTAGCATTCATTCTGGTGCTTGTTTATATTGTGCATTTATAATTGCAGCAATTCTGAATGATTTTGATGCATGCAATATATGAGCTTTGCTGCTTTAAGAGCTCATTTTCTGACATTGATGATGCAGCATACTCTATCTGCTTTTGTGAAGCTAGTAATGGAGGAAGACACAGGCTCAGCATTGAGTGAGTGAAATACTGTGACTGCTGTTTATTTACTCACTTATTTTAGAAAGTAATATGTGAGTAGATGATGTTACTTATTTAAATGTTTGTCCCTGTTTTTGTGAGGTATATGCTTTTTTTTATGTTGTGTATTTATAATTGTAGCAACATTGAATTTGTATGCATGCAATATTTGAATCCTGTTGTTTTAAGAGCTTACTTCCTGAATTTGATGCATGGTATGCTTTATCTGTTCTTATGAGTTGGTAATGAAGGAAGACATAGGTTTAGCACTGAATGAATGAAATACTGTGACTGCTGTGCATTTTATTGGTTTATTTAAAAAGTGAGTAGCTGATGTCATCTATTTAAATGTTTGTTGCTGCATTTGTGAGTTATATGGTTTGAAGAAGCCACTTGTAGTGGTGAAAGTGCTTAGCTTCAAGCATTTGTTTATTAAAGTTTTTATGGTTGCCGTGTGTCTGACTGCCATTCATTTGGCTGTTGTTACACTCATATTTTATGTCTTTGGGAGTCCATTTACTTCTTGGGTGATTTTTTTTAATCTTTTTTGTCTTCTTTTATTTTGATAGCATTAATATTCTTACTGGATCTAATACTATTTGCAAAGGGTTCTATAGCTAATGCAAAAAGTAAAGGTGATAACGGACAGCCTTGTTTTATGCCTTTTTGCAATTTAAAGAAATTAGAAAGAAAATAACCAAACACAAGAGTTGTATAACTTAGAAATTAATGCAATTAGCTCAGGTGAGAAATTGTACACTTTAAGTGTGTTAAGCAAGTATGAGCAATTAACTGAGTCAAAGGACTTATCTAAATTGAGATTAATGATAGAAGCACTTTTCTATTTTATTTGTATAGTCTGTTAATGTATTTATTCTTATTATCTTATCCTATACTTGTCTATTTAAAATAAACCCAGTCTGATCATACGTAGATTAATTCTGTTAGCTAAAATGGACATGAACATCTTATAGTCCACATCTAAAAGTGAAATGGGTCTGTATGACGAACACTTTGTAGGATGCTTATGTTTTTTTTTTAATTATGTGGTATAAGAGAATATTTCCATGATAGAGGGACTTCTGCAGTTGTTTTTATTACTCTATAGAACTTATCTAATATTTTAATTGCATCATCTGGTAGTATTTTATATAGTTCTGATATAAGACCATCTAAGCCCAGTACCTTATTATTTTTTAACTTTTTTATTTGATCTTTTATTTCTGTTAATGTAAATGGTCTGTCATTTTTTATTTGTTAACATGTTAATTTATTATTTATATTTTCCTTTAGAAAAGTTTCAACTATATCATCATTATCTAGGTTATTTGTATTATTACTTATATTTTCATAAAATATTTTAAAGCCCTCAAGAATACCTTTTTATTATTTATATGTGTTGTAATTTCTTTGATATGATTTAGCTTATTCATTTTCTTTGATCTAAGAGCAAGTTTATGCAAGTTTAAAGGGTTTACTGAATATATCTGAAGTTTAAGTTTTTCCAGGTTTACTGTAACTTTATGATTTAGAATTTTGACATATTTTGTATTGATGTTTTTAAGTTCAGAGTGACTGATAATTTCATTTTGTTTTAGATTTAACTTTACTATTTCTGTTTTGACCTGTAGTGTATTAAATTATTTGACACATTCTCCTGTTTTACTAATATACTAGTTTGTAACTCTTCCTTTAATGAATCCCACAGGACAATGTCAGTTACTTTACCATTCATGTTTATTTCTAGGAAATTTTTGATCTCTTTAACACACCAATCCTTGAATCTTTTTATTTTAATAATACACACTGGTAATCTCCTGTGATGTATTAGATTGTCAGTTTTTTAAATAGTATTAAACATTATAGCATTATGGTCCAATAATGGACATGAAACTATTGAAACTTCTCGGATGAATGATTGAGACAAAAATGTTATCAGTATTTGTTTGTGTTCCATATCTATATGAATAATGGGTAAATTGAACTGAGTTTGTTTTCTTTAGTTCACACACACACACATATATATATATATATATATATATATATGAAATTCATTAGATTTATAAAATTTTTTAAGTGTTTGACAGACGATATGATCCTCAGATTTCTATCTGCAGTGGAATTTGTCTGATAAAATACAATTAAAATCACCAGCCATTATGACGTCACCTTTCATGCAATAGGCTACAGTATCTAAGTAATTTTTTGCATCATTAGCTCTAACCCCGATATCCAATAAGAGTTCATCAGTGTATATAGTTTTCTGTTCCACTCAGTTGTAACAATGCTTAACATACCATTTTTATCACCATAGATATCTTTTACTTTGGACATTACTGATGAGTTCTTCCATAAAATGACTGCTTTTTATTTTAGCTTGAAAGCCAGAACCTGCTAAAACCAAATAATTATTTAATGAAAGTTTATTTACATCTTTATTAAGTAAATGTGTTTCTCCAGTCTTGTAGCCCAGGCAGGTATGACCCTAGCCCTAAGTAGCATCCTGCCATCACCCAGAATGATACCACAATACAAGGACAAAATGACTGACTTCAACAATTGGCTAAGCTTCTGGTGTCATTCTAGGGGGATCCAGTATTAGTCTGCCTGGGATGACATGATCGACAGACCATGATGCTTTGCCAGAGATGGCCTGCACCTTTTGCCCTTGGGATTCTGGATACTAGTTAAAGCTCTTGCCACCCCTATAGTGCCTTTTTTAGGCAAGGTTCAAATGACAAATTCATCACCAAAAAAGGTACAAGCAAGCAAAATCTGAGAGTAATGCTACTCAGTGCTAGAAGTCTAAACCTCAAAATGCACTCACTCCAGGCACTCCTTAAAAATGGAGAACATCAACATCTGTGCAGTGACAGAGACCTGGTTCAAGACTCCAGAGAGCACCCTTGCATTACCAGGCTATAATTCATACCACACCTTTCGGCCACCTAACCTGGACTGAAGCACTAAAGGTGGAGGCGTGTCCATATTCATTAAGGATATCCACACCTCTAGGCTAGTTGCACAGCATAATGCATCCGAGATTATCCAAGTGCAACTAACTCTAGGCAAGACTGAAATCCAAATTGTAGCTTGCTACAGACCCCCCCACCATGTCCCAGGATTCCCACTCCTCATTTCTTGATACACTGGAAAATATTAGGGTACAACCCAACACCCTAATAATGGGTGATTTCAACTATACCACCATTAATTTGGAAAACTACTCATGTACCAACTCTTTGCTCAACGTTTTCTGGAATTCATAAATTCCAGCAGCTTGGATAAACTTATTCACACCCCCACCAGGGGCAGCAATATCCTAGACCTGGTCATTACCAACATGGGTGACCGGTGTTCCACACCATAGGTCAATTCCTTGTTGGTTAGAGCCAACCACAAGTTAATCATCCTAGACATCCACATCCCGCCCCCACCCCCAATTAGGGAAACCACTGTAAAAAATCTCTCCAAAGCCAACTTTGCACTTTTTAAGACAGAAGTGGCAAACTTCATGACAACCATGTAGACAGACAATAGAGGTATGACTGCTGAATCCTATACAAATGCACTTTATAAGCACTTACACGAGTGCATGGATTGTGCTATCCCGAACAGAACCAAGATGCTATCCTCCAAAAACAGGAAGCCAATTTGGTGGTCCTCAGCCATAAACAAAGTCTACAACACAAGAAAGAAATGGTTGCAAAAAAGAGTAAAATCCCATGACTGGAGGAACTCCCTGATCAGCCTCAGTAAGAAACTGAGATCCCTCATAAAATCCTCCAAAGCTAGTTACGAAAACAAAATTGCCACTGACTCTAAAGACATCCACAAAGCATTCTATAGCTATGTCAAGAATCACAATGGCAACACTCAGATCTGCTCTGAGTTACAGCACAATGGTACTAAATATACAGAACCAACTGATATTGCCAACATCCTGGCAGATAGGTTCAGTGCTAACTTTACCCCCCTCTCACCTCCTAGAGGGCCCAGCTCTATAATGGAAGAATGCAAAGTTCCTGTAATCATGGCTGCACAGGTAAACAACACATTCTCCAAAACCAAGAAGACAGCATCCATGAGACCTGACAATATCCCAGGCTGCATTCTACATGAACTACAGAACAAACTGGCACCCCATCTAAGTACCATGTTCAATCATAGCCTTACCTCAGGCTTTGTGCCCATTGAATGGCGCACCACAACAGGTATCCCACTCCACAAAGGGAGAGCCATGATGGACCCCGGGAACTACCACTCCATTAGCCTGACAAGCCTGGTCTGCAAGGCCATGGAATGTATCATCATGGAACTCATAAACAAAGACATTGGTAATCTCCAAACTCTGGACCCCACCCAGTTCAGGTTTGTAAAAGGAAGATCATGTCTCCTAAATCTGATAGACATCTTTGAAGCAGTCCCCAAAGCCATAGATGAGGGTAAGGTTTTTCACACAGCCTATCTAGATCTCGCCAAGGCTTTCGACACCATCATCCACTCTGGAATGATAGATAACCTCATTAAACTAGGTATAAATCCCTATGTCACAAGATGGGTTGCCAACTGGCTCATTGACAGAACCCACACTGTGAAAGTAGCAGACTCCAAATCTGACTTCAGACCAGTGACAAGTGGAGTACCACAGGGTTCAGTCCTGGGTCCTCTCCTGTTTGGTATCTACTTCTCTGAAGTACAGCCTAACACAGAAGGTCTTTGACTAACGATGTTTGCAGATGACTGCAAACTAGGAGCCATAATCAAAACTCCTAACGTTGTGGATATCCTACAAAAGGGCCTCACTGAGACAGATGCCTGGTGTCAAAGCCATGGCCTGAAGCTCAATGCCAAAAAGTGCATTGTCATCCCCTTTGGTAAAAACTCTGTACCCATGAACTACCACATAGGTGGCAGTCTACTTAACACCGAAAGTGTGATAAGAGACCTTGGGACACAGGAGGACAGTAGTCTCTCCTTTGATAATCACATTACCACAGTGGTCAGGAAATCCTTCTATGTGGCACACCTCATCACAAAAGGTTTCTCATCCAGAAAAAAAGAGGTCATTGTTCCCCTCTACTCATCACTCATTAGACTCATTATAGAGTACAACGCTCCTTTTGGAATGTACCTCACAAGACATCTACAACAACTGGAAAGGCCACAAAAATACCCCACAAAGAGGATTACTGGCCTCAAACAGATGCCCTACGCAGACCATCTCTAAAAACTCCAGATTTACTCCATTGCATATCGCCTACTCAGAGGCGATCTCTGCCTAACATACAAAGCTATGTCAAACCCAGAGCTGTTGAACATGCTCCACTTAAAGAAATCCCAATCCCTCCGAACTACATGCTGTAGGGACTTAAACCTTGTCACCAAAATAAACAGAACATGCTGGAGGGATAGATTCCTGTCCCAGAGACTTCTCATACTCTGGAACAGACTACCTATCTATGTCAAACAGAGCTCCTCATTAGCACTCTTCAAGAAAAATCTTGATGATTGGATGATAAATAAGAAATTCACCCCGGGAATCACTTCTGTGGCTCTGCTCGACAGGGGCACAGAAAAATCATTTTCTTGGGTGGCAAAAGCCAGGATACCTTTTTGGCTAAGCTTATATAGGCCCTAGGGCCAATAGTCTAGTACCTACCTATGAAGATGATTTTATATTTTTTATGTTTTATTTACTATGTGTAAATTTGCTCATAGGATCATAACTTCATAAATTAGTGCTAGGTTAGTTCTCCTTGTGGGCCACTCCAAGCCCAGCTAATTATCCCATGTGAGAATCAAACCCTGCACTTGGTGCCTATAAGTTTAGCACCTTAACCACTATGCCAAACTCCCACCCTGATAGACATATTTATATTATTTAACTATATGCATATTTATTTATTCATATCTCTTTCTATTTTTATTTGTATACTATGTCTTGTACTATTACAATATTCTTAGGTTTTATATTTTATCTATAATCCTATTGTAGTGTCATAGAATATTTATATTTACTCATATATTTGATAACCTTTACTCTACAACTACTGTTAGAATCAGTCCTATTCTTTCCTTAAATGTTATGCCTAATAGTATCTGAACAAACATCTAAAAAGTGTTCCATAATAAATTGTTCTGAGATTTTAGGTTTTGTTATCATTAAAAAGGGACAGTAACAGATAAACACAATCCTATTTTATTTTTATCAAAAGTGTTATTCTATAAGCTAGTATAGAAATTTTCATTTTGGTATACTGCAAGCATTCAGAACTATTTAATAACTGACAGTGGTTTAGAATGCAATTCACTGTCTTTTGCTTATTATCTGACTTGTATTCATTGACATCTTAGCATATGATTCAAAATATTATGATTAATTACTTTTAGACACAAAGATGTAACCTGGACAGTTCTTAGAACTTTAGAATTCTTGCATCATCACTAAAGCTCATGATTCTAATTAAGCTGCTTCAAGCCGGTCCTCATGACAAGGGCTTGCAAATGAACAGTTTATCAGCTACAATTTGTACAAAAACATTCATGAGTGAATACAAGCCACCTGTACATTATGCATCAATCCCTCAAACCCTCCAAAACCCCAAAAATACTAACAAAAACATTTCAAAGTATGTTAACCACTAAAAAGCTATTGTATTTAAAGAAGTAACATTTAATGATTCAGTAAGCACTATTTGTATGAGATGTTTAATATAAAGCAGACTGTCATTTTTAAAGGAACCATAGCACAGAAACTTGCATTAAAAGAATGACAGTTATGTGTGATCCATGTTTAATGTGTAAAAGTGTAACCCCTGGATTTATGAAGCCCTTTATAGCATACAGGATTAGTTTAAGAGCTATTTTCAGCAATATGGCCGACGTGTGATCCAGGAACGAGCTCCTAGGATGTGCACGTGAGCTCTTAGGCTAATTCTGCAGGGACCGAGCTCCTGTATGCAAATTACCCTAATTTGCAGGTGAAAATCATGCAAATGAGGGTAATATGTGAACCAGGAAGCTGGCAGCTGTCCGTGTAGGACGAGTGCACTGTGCAGAAATGTGCTCGGTAAGTAATCGAGTACAGTTCTGCAATCTACAAAATGGCGCTATAACAGCTCCAAATAAAGGTTGCATATCATTGAGGATGCATTCCAATGTCCAAGTAGAAGGCCATTGGCATTGCAAACTGTAAAGAAAAATAAATAAACAACATTTAATTTTCTTTTTGCTGATCTTGCTAGGTTAAGCATAGGGCAGTGACGCGCAAACGGGGTCGGGGGGAATAATAAAATAAACCTAAAATAAGCATTCTAACTGAAATCAGTATTCTGCCATGTAAGTCAATGGCATTCAGAAGACAACCTAGCCAGTGAGTAATGGTTGATAAGGGGGGTGGCTCAGTGTGGGACATGTAACTATGCATTAGCAGGCAATCCTATGCAAATGAGGGAAGGGTTAGTGAATCCTAGATTATCCTAAGGTGTGAGGCAGGTCCCAAGAGTGTAAGAGTATAAATAGCTGGGTGCAAGACTAGGATATAGGTGACATCATGGGGGTGTGTGTCAGGCATACTGTAAGTGGATTGGAGACCTGTGGCTCGGGATTGCTCCTAGCTTAGCACAGCTAAGCTAGGGGTGTGTCTAAACCTGCCTAGCACTCTTTAGAAAGTGTAAGTGGGTGTGTGCACCGTGCACCAGGTTTTACAGGAAGAAAAAGGAAGTTAAACCAGGAAAAAGCAGCTATGTGCTCATTGGATCACTCCGTTTGTGCGGCGCACACACTGGCCTAAACAGGGAGGCAATGGGAAGGGAAAACAGAAGTAGGAAGGTAATCAAGGAGAACTAGCTGAGCTTCCAGGTGGAATGTGTCAGAATCAGCTAATCACACAGGAAGCAGGCCAGCCCAGCCCAGAACACCACTATAAACCAAGCAAACACCTACCCCCCCTCTACACTCTACACCACCAGTGTATACAAGCGAGGAAATTTTAAAACCAAACCTACAAAATGAGAAGGGCTGCAGCAGGCAACATAGAACAACAAGTGCAAGAGGCTGAGGGTGGTGAGGATGTCAGTGCTGCCAAAAAACCTAAAGTGAGGAGACAGAGAAGAGTGTACAGACCCAGGGTAACCTACCAGGGGCTATATGAGCTGGAGATAGTGGATCGCTATAGGGTGGACAGAGACCTCCTACAGCAAATCGTTGAGCTGTGCAGGCCACACTTGACACACCACACTGGCCGAGGTGAACACATCCCAGTGGATACCAAGGTATATGTAGGCCTAGGTATACTAGCCACAGGTACCTCCCAAACTACAACTGGGTATAACATGGGAATCTCACAGGCATCAACATCCAGAGTATTCCACCAGATCCTGGATGCCATGTCAGCACATGCCAGTGAGCACGTATATTTCCACAACACATGTGAGATGTTGACCCGCATTATGCATCTCTTCCACCAAATAGCTAACTACCCTGGGGTAGTGGGTTCTATAGACTGAACGCACTTATGTATCAAAGCACCACCTGGTGAGCAGGGTAGGGCCTACATCAATCAAAGGGGCATCCCCTCCATCAACTGCCAGGTTGTATGTGATGCCCAGGGATTATACTGAATGTGTGCGCTGGCTGCCCTGGAACCTATGACGATTCACACATATGGCAACTGACGCAGCTGTACCACAGATTTGCCAATGTGGACATCCCCTACGGTCCCCTAATAGGGGATGCTGGGTACCCATTGGAGCCGTGGCTGATGACACCCATCAGAAATGCACACACACCTAAGCAACAATGCCATAATGATGCACATGCACTAGCCAGGCATATAATAGAGCGTGTGTTTGGGGTGCTGTGTCTGGACACATCTGGTGGAGCCTTGCAGTATTCACCAGCTACATGTACCCAAATAGTAATGGCAATGTGCTATGCTACATAATATGATCCTGCGGAAACAGCTGCAGCAGGAACAGCATGGGGCAGGGCCACACACCCCCCCACCAATGCCTGTACAGGTAAAGAGTGACATAGAGGAGGAACAACCTGAGCCTGACCCAGTAGGCAGAAGGGGGAATGCCCAGTATGCCTTGGCAAAGAGGCAACACATAGCATATGCACTGACACAGTAGGCCCCAGGGAATGACACCTCTCCCTTACTCGCACAGTCAGTAAATGGGATGCCAAACATGACACTACCTGTACCCAGCCATGTAAAGGGAGTGTACTATGTGCATCTGACATAGGCAGCCCTCCAGCACCATCCTCAAGTCCGGCACACCCTCAAGGTAAGTCAATCAACCTACCAATTGCCAAATGGAGTAGAATGTGTTTTTACCTGTAGCTATGGTATGGATGCGAACATGCAAGGGAATTGGGTGGCTGGATGTCAAGCAGCAGAGAGTAGACACCCATAGTGGCAGCATGAGATCTGTAACACATACTGGAGTCACCATAGTAGCCAGTACTACAAAAGGTGACAACACCCACTGCAGGAAATGGCCTGAGCGACAGGGGTGTCCATAAGAGACACACATACCAGTCAGGAAGGATCACATACCCAGCAACAGTCTCAGACAGCAGGACAGGTGAAGACAAACACAAACAAATGTTGTACTATGGCCTCCAAATGTGCCCTATGGTTAACCCCTCCCCCAGGCCTACACAGACAGACCACAGCAGGCCAGGCAGTCGGATGTAAGTTGTGAAGGCTAGGAAGTCAGACACTAATAAGTAGGTAACAAATATAGGATCTGTACTACACTGGTAAGCCCTAGCCAGCAGGACAGGTAAGACTACAGACTGAAATGGAGAACCTGACATACCAGTACAGTCCTAGCAAATGTGTACAAGTGTTAGATGTGCCCCTCCCATCCACCGTCCACATGGAGTAACAGTCAGGTGTGCCCTCCCACCCCTGTGTAGAATCATAGAAACAGTCTGGTGCCCCCCCTCCACTATGCAGAAATATAGCAACAGTCCATGACAAATGAGCGATGGATACCTTGCAGATACAGTATGTTACCTGTCGGTGTACAATAAAAGGTCAGCTCCGCAGTACAAACAACCTGGATGTGATTCACACATGCAACACAGATGGCCATACTGGGCATGCTCACACACTTAAACACATGAAGGCCATGTCTGCAAACACAAGTGGACCAGATATATCTGGAAGTTGCAGTTCACAGTATGGACACATGTCAGTATGCACGACTCCTGCCTTGCACACACAGTGGATAGGAATACAGACAAATATGTAAGGACAACACACTATAATAAGCCACAGGTACATGGGCATAGATGTGTGGAAGAGGGTGACTGTGACAAGGAGCCATGTGGGCCTGTCCCAATTGGCACACAGCCAAAAGGCTCCCAACACATGAGGTGCAGATACTAGCCACCAGTACCTGTCAGCATGACAGACTATGTGGTGTATGTGCCAGCTGTGCAGCAAGAATGTACAAGGAAGCAGCCACCTAGTAGCTGTATACACGCACCTGTGACATATGACCCCATGTGTGCCCACCTGTGGCATGTCAACCACTACATGAAAGGAGTATGGCCCATGCACACACTGCCCTCCCCATAGCAGTAGTATGACAAGCCTGCTGAGGTCATCCAATGTGAATTACACCTTTGTGAGAGTTATAGCTCAGTAATATGCATGTCGTGTCCCATAGCTGAGTACTGCTGTAGTGACAGAGTAGTTAGGTAGTAGTACTAACCCCAGTCCTGTCAATTGTGTGAGTGTGTGTTTGTGTGCATGCCTGTCTGTCTCTGAATGTGTAGATGGAAATGCTTGTTAGGCTACTCACACTCCGTACAATGCATATATTCAACTTTGCCAAGGCTGCTGATGTCACTCACCTAGAAGTACACCTCTGGGAACGTGATAGCCCAGTAATCGCCGTTGCCCATCCTGTAACTGTGTACTGCTGTCATGTGATTTAGAATGGTGGTAGTGTTCCATCTCCATCCATGCCAGTTCTGGATGTGATGTGTGTGTCTCAGTGTCTGTTTATGGAGCAATGCATTATAGGCTACTCACTCACAGTACATTACAAATGCCCTACTTAGGTATTCCTGCTGATGTCATTAATTGTGAAACACACCTTTTGGGAAGATATACTGCAGTAATGTCCATGGCACGTGATATAACTGTGTAGTGCTGTAGTGTAGTAAACTACTTAGGTAGGGGTTCTACTCCCAGACATCACAGGTGTGTGTATGTGTGTGTGTGTGTGTGTGTGTGTGTGTGTGTGTGTGTGTGTGTGTGTGTGTGTGTGTGTGTGTGTGCTTGTAACTTGTATCCTGTGTAGAGGTGGTGGGCAATGTGGAGGGGTTTTGCTAATTTCATTTATTTGGGCTCTACAATATATCACAATGTCAACCATACAGGGATAACAAATATAAATGGCTGAGAGCCTGGGGTGCAAAGCCATACCTATACATGTGACATCAAGGCCTGAAAATCATAGTTAGCAATCCCACTGTGCCTTCACATGTGACTCACAATGGACATACCATGCCTGACAACATGGCCTGTATTGACAAATGACACTGACCTCAGGAAATGCTGTTAGCATGCTATCAATGTAGGTGCAGGGTAAATCTGATGATCAGTACCACTCCCTGTCACATGTGGGCAAGACTGGCACATCTGATGATAAGCTGTGTTCAAAGCATGGGCCAGTCACCCCAGGTACAGTTCCACATGTCACTGTACATGTATGCGGGAGGTGTGCACATCCTAGAAACCATCCGAGTCATGGACTAGGGAACAGAGACATGGCAAGTGATGCACAGCATTGCCCACATACAATAGTCACCCAGGTGACTGGAAGACAGATGCAATACCCACCTGTGCGAGCAAATGCAGAAGCTACAGACCTGTGCCACAATGTAGACCATTGTCATGTGGGCTGATGCCAAGGTATACCCATCACCTACCCTTGTATAGCCTGCTGGCACTGTCGGCCACCACACACCCATGCAGACATGCACCCATACATGTACGAACTGGACCCTGTGTGTGTTTGTGTGTGTGTTGTATGGTTCATATGTCCACATCCACATGCACTACTCCCCCAGGGCATAGTGAAGCATGCCGCTTTATGTCTGACACCCCCTCATACTCACTGCCCATATGACCTCCATATCACCCGTGTGGTACATGTCTTCCCTGCACATTGATGTGTTGTGGCAATCCCACTAGTGACAGGTTGCACTCCTGGCCCTGTGAAGTGTGTTAATGTGTGTGTGCCCCTGTGTGAGTGTGCCTGTGCTGACGCTGGCACCCTTTCATGCAGACAGGCACGTGCACGTCACCTACTGTACATCTGCCATATCCCTATTGCAGATGTCGTTCACCATCACATATATGTTCTGAGTGCTCCCCATTAGATAACCCATGTGGTGCATCCAATAACAGCATCGAACTGTGATAGCACTACATAGCTGTCGGATGTTTGATAACCTGTGCTGGTAGGTGTGTGACACAAACTTGCATCGGTATTACCCTCCCACCCCTCCCTGACATGTATTTGCCTCTGTCTGCCTCCCTCACTCCCTCTCTGGTGAATGGCGAGGGCCACACCTGCATTGCTTAGGCAGCAGCATGTCTATTTAATGTGATGTTCATGATCAGCTGATGGTCTCTGCATGAATTGCAGCCCTTCCCTAGCCGATTGCATGTGGAACGGTGTGGTAACATTCCTATAGCCAATTTAATGGAAATGCACTCCAATACCTGGGAACATCCTGGTGATGTTAACCCTTGCCTGTCACTGTGAGCAGGAGCTAGAACTGTCGTTTGGCAAACAGCATTTTGGATGGGTTGCGGATTTACCTCTAACAGCATACACTGTGGGAAGAGGGCAACAAACAGGAGGGGGATGTGCTTGACCTGACTACGAACTGTAAGTGCTGCTATACTGCATATGGAGTAATGTTGGATTAACAGTGTTTGTCTGGATATGCCTGTCATACATGTCGCAATACCTGCCATGTCAGTTCCATGTATATCAGGAATCCCCATCTGCAGGCTCATCTGCAGACTGGGCAGTGTTGTGTCTTTGGTGTCATGTGTTAGCCACAATGCATCTATCTGTGGAATGCAGAAGGTAGTGTGAGGATTGCAGTCTGTTGATGGTGAAGGCCGTGACAGTTACTGACTACATATCCCTCATTGGACATATGTTGCAAAAAACCCCGCTACAATGGGAGATTAATGAGGGTATCACAACATCATGTCTATACTAGCCCTGTGTATGTGCTGTCAGCCACACCTCTGTCAACCTTTGTACATATGTCATGCATGAAGTGGTGCATATGTGTTGCACACCGTAAAAAGTGTTATCATATCTGATAACATGCCAGTGATATATCAGAGTGCTACATATGTTATGTACAGTAAGGGTTACACTTAATGCCATACCCTGGAAATCCTGTGGATGTTTCTTCAGTACTGAAGTTTGTGTAGTGATGGTGAATTTCAGCAGTGTGTGTATTGTTAATATGTACTATGGCCTATGTACAGACTGTGGTAGATGTCGATGTTCTAGCTCACCTTCTATCTGTTGTTACATGCTGCCCCACTGTATGGTGCCGTTTTACCTCACATGTGTGTAGGGCCATACACACACATGTCCCATACCACAGACAGCCATCAGACCAGACTGTGTAGCAGCCCAGTATATGTAGGGTCATTCTGTGAGTGGCACATATGAGGATGATGTAGGACAGATAGTCCATATACTGTACTATTATGCTAGCTTACCATATGTGGATGTGGCTGTGTTCACATTTGTTCTGTTTATGCACTGTCACACAGGTGTATCCTACCCTGTGCTGTGATATGGCTGTCAAGCCTGCTATATATGCAGGTACTGTACCGTGGTGACCTTAGGATGTCTGTCATTAGTAAATGGCACACATGTTATGAGCAGATGTCATCTTCCACATACTGTCTGTGACAACAATCCCAATGACAGTAGCAAATGTCTATTAATATACCAGCTATACATATCAGACATTCCCTTGCACTACTACATTGGGACTATAGGGGCTGGGGTAGGGCTACACTCCATGGCCAGGACAATAGCAATACCTCTTACAGGAGAACCTGCACACTCAGGGCAGCCACATATATGTAAGAGGATCAGGATATACAGACAGACTGTGAGAAGATTGGTGTAATGCTTTGCATAGTACTGGTGTTACAGGGTGTGTGTGTGTGTGTGTGTGTGTGTGTGTGTGTGTGTGTGTGTGTGTGTGTGTGTGTGTGTGTGTGTGTGTGTGCGTGTGTGTGCGTGTGTGTGTGTGTGTGTGTGTGTGTGTGTGTGTGTGTGTGTGTGTGTGTGTGTGTGTGTGTGTATACATACTAGTTTACCTTGGACTGCAGTCTGTCTGCATAGCTCACTACTGTGGGCCTATCCTCCAGCTGGACAGAGGTGTGCCTATCATGTGTTGTCTGTGTCCACCACACAGGTCCTTTGTCAGATATTACACTGGCAGTGTGTGTGTTGCGTGCTAGCAGTACATGGCTATATCCATCTGTGTACCTGATGTCCTATTCCTGCATTAGGGTATGTTGCAATGCATCCTGTAACACCAGCATGTTCCAGGGTGTGTAACTGCAATATTGTGGGTAAGACCCTGTGTACCTGCCTTTGTCCTCCACATATATGGCAGCCTTTGTCCTGCTGTGATACGGGTAGGGGTTGTTAGGTAATGGCCTATCATTACCTACTGCTAGCATTCCTACTATCATCTCAGTCATAGCGTGGACACCCACAACATTTGTTGTTAATGGACCATACATGTGACAGATACATTTGACATTACCACAAGTAATGAATGTCCCCCTAGGGCTTGACTATAGGGTGTAATTGGAGGCTGCTGAACTATATCTGATATTGTTGACTGTTACGTATTATGCAGGCAAATCCACTGTAAACTGTTGTATGAACTGAAGGGCTTAGCCGGGACACCATAGTGTGTTATATATCCGCATTGTCTGCATCTACTGTTTTGTGTGGGCCTTGCATACATCACTGTGCCGACATGTATGTGTTTCATACATCAGCATTCATAGTTCTGTCAGTAATGGCATACATTATTGTATGGTACATAAATAAAGGTTGTCTGTGTATACATACTTGTGTGTCATGTCATGTCCTTTGAATTGTGAGTGGGTATATGTGCAATGTAAGTATCCCCTTTGTGGGCTTGGTTGCCACACCACACATGTCATAGGTACTGGTTACAAAGCTTGTAGCTGGGGATATACATATATGTATGTATATATACACACCTGCACATGATTACCAATATATGGATGTGTATGCATATCTGTACCATTGTAATGTGTACCCTTCAACATAGTACATTCCCCTGCAGTACAATGGTGTGTCTGCATGATATGTTACAGATATTGGCCTGACATGTACAGGTGATATGGATAACTGTTGGAGCATTGTAACTATGTTGTAGTGGGTCCTGCTGTCAAGTACTGCATGTGCTGGATATTGGATTGCACAGCATATCCGTTAAGGCTGTGGGGGGTACATAGCAGAAATTACCAGGTGTTCCTCATTTGTTCCCTCACCCCCATTAACTGTGCTCATGGTCTGTTATGTAGTACAAAGTGGGCCAGGAGTCTGTTCCCATGTGGAAATCATATACACATGTCTATCTGTATATATATATATATATATATATATATATATATATATGTATATCTGCATAAGTATATATGTTACACCCCCATGTATAGAGGGGCATAACTGGACATTGATATAGCTCTAGCTATGTATATGTATCCGTATATATATATATATATATATATATATATATATATATATATATATGGATATATACACTGAACATATTAGTCTATGTACAATTGCTGTTATATGGTTATTTGTGAGTCATACATGTACACACATATATATATATACCTATAGCTGTCTATCTTGCTACATTTACAGATGTATAGCTGTCCATATGTTCATGCATGCTCGGCCTATATGTGTAGCCTGTACCTCATTCTCTTGGTAATTGACATGGATGACCTTAGGACTGAGGTCAGTCATTCATGCCGACATGTATGTGTTTCAGACGTATCATCTCCGGCAATATGCACGTTACACCACATATAACTGTGTAACTTGCAATGTTTGAAGTGTATTAGAGCAGGATATGACAGATATTCCTATATGTACCCACATTATGGCACACTATGTCCGGGATTCATGCATTAAGAGGTTGTGTGGTGTGTTATTACTACATTCCCTGTGCTGTTGACTGATTGTGCTGGATGATATGTATGTAGAATGTGTGGTTATGTACATCTGTCATGGTTTAATGGTAAATCACGTAGTGTATGATGTGCAGTGCCCTGGGTGTGGGCCTTCCAGAGGCTGTATAATGCGTTTCAAGGCCGAACACCATCTGTCGGATACAGAGTGAGTTAGGGACATTTGAGTGGTCGTACACGGGTGTGTGCGGGTTTGCGCAGAGCTAAGTAATGCTATGCTTGGGTTGCATTTCCTTACACTCAGCTAGCATCTACTTAGCTCATTCTATGTAGGCAATGCTTACCCCTGCGCAAATACACGTACACACACTTAAATCTGCTTATCCATGCATTCTACTGCTGTTGTGTGCTTACACATGCTTACTAGTGCCCTAGACATTATGACACTTCACATGTGCATTTAAGGCAATACTTCTGTGCAAATATGAATGTTACTTAGTAGGTTACACAGCACAATGAAGTTAACATACGGATATCACATGGAATATAGGATGTGCTGTAGTGGGACTCGACCCAGGAAGCGTGCGCATTAGGCTGATGCTCTGGCCACTAGACTATTGCTGTTTTGCTTCATTGGTATATGTCTACCATAATGACATACCCATGTTCCCTTCCCCCAGACCCCAACCTCCATGTACACAGCATCCATCCATTCCCTGGTTGCTAGCCCTGCCATACCACACCTCCACACATTTCCCTCTCTGCATGTCTCGGTACACCTCCAGTATACTGTCCCCACCCAAGCATCTGCAGGCTCTTCATCCATTTAGTCCATGTATGTACCAGTCTTCCCTTGATCCTCCTCCATTACTGGTGGTGACATCAATGTGACCCACAACTGTTGGTTCATCTCACCAGGGATGGACCTGTTGTTGTGTCAAGAGTAGACCTAGCTGGTCTACAGTGTTTCTCCCACTGGTAGCATTCTGGAAAGGGTATTGTGTATCAGCGGTTTGCTCACACACCTGGCCTGCCTCATCTCCTGGTTCCACGGAACCGACTCCCCAGGTGTGACATACTGTGCATGAAGCACGTTCACACACCCCCACGGTGTGCACCGTATATCATTATTCCCTTCTGTATTATGCAGGACTACTGTTCTCACAGAATGATTAGACAGGCACTGTTCTGTGCTGCACATAGACTGCTCATTATACTGTGGTTGAGCAATGGACACGTGTTCTGGTATTAATCTACACACTTATATACATTTCCTATACTGTTGGATGCCTGTGCTGGATGATGTGTTTGTGATCACAGCAGCTAAATGTGTATCCGCCATGGCTTAGTGGGACTCACATCTACTATAGTGTGCAGGGTCGGGGGTTTGCAACCTGGCAGTGCAGATTATTTTGTTAATGGCCACAACAACAGCTGTTGGATACAGAGTGACTACGGCACTGTAGAACATTTGTAGGTGGATATGCACTTGTTTGCGTGAAGCACAGCATTACTGATCTCTGGTTGCAGCATCTTGCACTCAGTTAGCCTCTACATTGCTTTACCAGTGTGGAACTTGCATACTGGTGGCCAAACAGGCTTACACCCACTTGCTCCAGCATACATAAGCTCAACATCATGCATTCTTTTCACATCTGTCAACCGGGACACTCGGACTGTATGCTTGTCCATTGTCAGTGGTGGCCCGGGGTGTAGAGCTCCACATTGACCCCAGCTACATATCCGACTTAATACTGGGGAGTTCACATTCATAGAGGGTAACAAACATAACATAGCTACATCCCCCATTAATCATGCTTAGTTTATGTTAAACTGTAGGTATTATCTATTCTTAGGTCAAGTTTACATGTCAGGTATGACTGTTGACAAAGGTTAGTGTAAGGTGAGGTTGGATTGCTGTTTCACAGGTCTGGATAGGTTATATGCAGGTATTCAGGGTAGATGTAGTTATTCCATACCTGTGTGGTACAGTAGATGCAAATAGCTAAGGAGTAGGTAGGTAGGTAGTGGGGGTGACATTGTAACTGTATAGCAGCCTGTAGGTATAATTAGAAGGGGAGCAATAGGGAAGGTATGTTGGATGTTGGGATTTGTATGCATGGCAGGACAAGAGGTGTCGGTATCACTGGTTGATGTAGTGGTATAGAGTGTGAGTTAGGGGGAGGGTTTCACAAGGTGGTAAGCCTGTGCTGCTCTAGGTGTGCTTGTGGTGTTCCTTCATGTGTTAGTTACATGTGTCCTGTGGGACAGCTGTGATACAACATGTGGGTTGGGGTTCCAGATACTGGCAATATAGTGGGGAATGTGGGTGTCACCTATGTGTACCTGTAGACATTGATAGAAATGGAACAGGGGCTGACAGGTACATGGTGTGCATGGGGCACAAAGGGGGGTGTTAGTAGGGGGATTATCCTGGGATGTGCAGGATGACTGCAGGGAAGGTCCACAGCTGGCCATGTTGTCTACAACAACAGCTGTGCATATGCACTGCATTTGGTGTTTGCATTGGACACTCATACCCCTGGGTGGGGGTGAAGACTACAATAATATCTTGTGATGCCTATTTCATCGGCTTACATGCCTACAGTGGGGTGTTGCAACCATGTGTTCATAGGTATTGTGTAGTGGGTTATGCAACAACACATATGGTTATACCGTACTTTGCCATATAAACTGGACTGTGCTGCTGTGGGACCCATATCGGGAACAGATGCCAGTTAGGCGTAAGCATGCCTGTCGACTGTACAGAATCTGCGGCCTGTCCAAAATTTGCTTCATATTATTGGTGTGTTCCTCTTACAATCTGCACCTGTCTGGCAAATACCTGGGAACTGACGCCATTAAATACAGACACGTAATTGGGTTTAAGACTCTACAACCTTCAGACGAGTCAGGCTAATGCATAACCTATTATTCTAAACACTTTCTAAGGTTGTAAGTGGAATATGTGCTTTCTGTCCCTATTTGTCCCCCCAACAGTTTAGGTTCTGTCCAGTGGTTTTGCTCTTAGAGGTTGAGAGGTAAGGGCATAAGCTCTGCCCAATTCGCAATATTACTTAGATCCCCGGGGCGGTCCGAATACAACTGCACCAGCCAACACCTGCATACCTAGGCCCATAATTGCATATCCATAGTTCCCCGACCTGCTCCTCCTCTACAGCACTCATCCTTACTGTGGGTGCAGGTGGGGTCTAACCACACTACTACACACTGCCCACTCTCCATGTGTCAGGACACATGTTGTACATTGTCTCGGCCTATGGGTTATCAGGCTTGCACAACCTACTGGCCCATGTATGTATACAGCCTGGTTAGATGAATCATTACAGGGACTGACTTTGATGATCATTAAATTTTGGGGTGTCCCACAAGGGACATTGATGTCTTTGTTTCAAGAATAGCTTGGCAGGTCTCTCCCACTAATAGTATACTGCCTGTGGTCTGGAAAGCAGTGGTTTGTATACTTGTATCGTGTGTTTGTATGTTTCACCTGTCTAGGTGGGGATGGTTGCTGCTACGTGTTACACGTTTGCTGATTGGACCCCTCAACCCCATTCGCATGGCCTGTGAACATATGTAATCCTTAACTGGTGTATCATATCCATATATATCTATATATATAGATCTATATAAATATATATATATATATATATATATATATATAGATATATATATATATGCTGTATACTACTATTTAACAAATTGTTTTCTAGTGGGACTCGTAGCAGGAGTGGCTGTCCATTGGGCAATGGCCCTGCCCAATCCACACTATTGCTTACATCCCTGGGGCAGTCCACATAGACCCACTCCAGCCAACACCTGCTCAGCTAGGCCCATAATTTTATACCCATATTTTCCCAATCTGCACATCCTCTTTGGCACTCTTCCTTACTCTGGGTGCAGGTCGGGTCTGGCCACACCTGTACACTGTACCCACTCCACACTTCTCAGAATCCATCATGTATGTTGTCTCGCCCCATGGATCATCAGGCTTCCCCTACCTTGTACATTGGGAACATGCGTGGCCTGCCGTTCGACATTGGTGTAATGGCAAGAAAACCAAAAAAGCTTGAATTTTTGGGTGTCCCACAAGGGACATACATGTCTTTGTTTCAAGATTAGTCTTGGCGGGTCTCTCCCACTGGTAGTATCCTGCCGGTAGTCTGGAAAGCAGTCGTGTGTTTACTTTTATTGTGTGTCTGTATGTTTCACGGGTCTAGCTGGGGAGGTGGTTGATGCTACGTGTTACATGTTTGTTGATTGGACCCCTCACCCTCATTTGTATGGCCTGTGAACATATGTAATTAGCAACTGCTATATCATATCCTAGCTATATACATGTGTATATTTAAACACACACACACACACACACACATATACATATACATATATATATATATATATATATATATATATATATATATATATATATACTTTACTATATACAGATATATCTGTATATGTATGCATACATGTATATATTTCTATATTGCTGTATATATATATATATATAATTATATATGGGTGTATGGGTGTCTGCATATGTATATATCTATATGTGGGTATTTATATGTATTCTGTCTCTGTATGTATACATTAGTACTACAGAGAGGGAGAGGTATATCTCCATGTAGCTATGGATAGATATACACACACATACCTCTACATATATACATTTACATCTGGTTATTCCATTCTTTGCCATGTAGATTAGCCTTTGCTGCAGTGGGACTCATAGCGGGTATGACTGCTCGTTGGTTGGCACCTCTGCCCGACGAACACTTTTAGTTACATCCCTGGGGCTGTCCGTATAGACCCACTTCAGCCAACACCTGCACACCTAGACCCATAACTAGCTACCCAGAGTTTCCCCACCCGCACCTCCTCTACAGCACTCATCCTTACTCTGGGTGCAGGTCGAGTCTGAACACACTACTACATGTTGCCCACTCTCGACTTCATGGGACCCATGTCGTACTTTATCTCGACCCATAGGTCATCAGGCTTTCCCATCCTTGTATTCTGGGTATGTACACACCCCACCCAGAAAGGTTGTCATGCTGGCTTCCTCCCATAATATATCAATTTTTGGGGCGTCCCGCAAGGGACACTCCTGTCTGTGTTCCAAGATTAGATTTCACGGGTTCACTGTGTACCCCCCAGTTGTATCCTGCCTGTGGTCTTGGGAGCAGTAGACTATTTACATTATTTGAGGGTTTGTGTGCATTGTTCCTCTGTCCGGCTGGGGGCGGGAGGTCATGCTACGTGTTACATGATTCTTTCTTGGGCCCCTCACTTCCATTGGCATAGCCTGTGAACATATGTCAGTCTTGTGTGCTGTCTCCCATCATAGCTATATATTTATGTATATCTACGCACACACACACACACACACACACACACACACACACACACACACACACACACACACACACACACACACACACACACACAAACATACACACACGCATATATATATATATATATATATATATATACATATACTTATATATACGTATATGTATGCATACATATATATATATATATATATATATATATATGTATATATACATATATATATATATATATATATATATATATATATATATATATATATATATATATATATATATATATATATATATATATATATACATACATATACACATATATATATATATATATATATATATATATATATATATATATATATATATATATATATATATATATATATATATATATATATATATAATACTGTGTGGATGTATGGCCTTAATCTCACTTATCTGTTGCTATGATGGCTTAGTGTTCAACTACTGTGACTATAGTATACAGGGTCCTGGGTTTGAGCCTTGCAGAGGCAGTTAATTTTGTTGCTAGGCAGAACATGGGCTGTTGGATCCAGAGTGATTAAAGCACTTTAAAGTGGTTGTAAGTGGGTTTGCATAGGTTTGGGCGATGGTAAGCACTGTTTACCTCCGGTTACAGTTTCTTACACTCAGTTAGCTTCTACTTTTCTTAATCTGTTTGGGCAATGCCTACCCCTGCGCAAATGCACTTGGACACGCTTAACGCTGCTTATTTGTGCTTAGACCTGCTTACTTGTGCCTTATTCATTATGACACTAACACTTCACATGTGCATTTCATGTGGTACTCCAGTTCACATTTAAATGTTATTATGTAGGTTATATGGCAAAACGATGTAAAATTATGCTCATATACAGATCCCCCATGGAAAATGACTCGTGCTGCAGTGGAACTTGAACCGGGAATGTCTGTTTGTTAGGTGGATGCTCTAGCCACTACACTATTGCTGTGCTGCTTCATTTGCATATATATTCCTTGTTATCCTCTTCAGCCTTTTCAGCTGCTTTAACCATAGCTAAATGATGGGCAAACCCGCACACCTACGGTTAACTGTACTCAGGGTTTAAAAAAACAAATACAAGGGTTTCTTCATTTTATTTCAATGTACTGTTGCTGTTGCACACATGGGGACTGTTGGTGAAGATATGCGGATACCTATGAGCAGTTTCACTCATTTATTTACACTTTCTTCTGTTCTACTTTGCAGTACCATGTTTATTCTGAGAGCTCTGCTCTCAGACACGCCCCCCTGCACTCATCCATGCTCAGTGTAGGATTTGGAGCTCTGACGGCACGCCTTCATTATTATGCATGGCATGCTGCTGTCCTCCTCTTCAACTGCACGGCAGATTAGTGAATCTGGGGGTAAGTGTTAGTCTAATCATTTAATATCACCCCAATAATAATGTTTATATATGTAAAAATCTATATTTTTATACTTTGTTTATAACATAGCATGTCTTTCCTGGGTGTTATTGCATGTCAAGTATAGTATCAGTAGCACATTGCTGGAACATTTTAAGAACCCAGAATGTAAATTAACATGCCTCTTTAGGGTCATTTGTTGCATCTTGTGTTATATTTAATAGTACATTACTCCACTATGCCAAGATATCAGAAAATGTGCAACTTAATTTAAGTTTCAACACACAGTAATGATTAACTTTTAATAAGATGAATAGTTTAACCTTTTAATCTCTAAGTGAAAATAAGTGGCTTTAATTTAATACATAGCTAAAAGAATCAAACCCTAACATTTTAAAAAGGGAACTCCATGTGAAGTAAAGAAAGAAAGAAATTAATGATTTACTTTATAAAAAGTAATATGCAGCACCAGGTCATAAGTATTCAAGCATGTATTTAAATTAATAAGAATCCATAACCATGAAATACATTGATTTTCATTTGTCCTTCAGTTTTTTTTTTTTTTTTTTTTACTATTGTTTTTTATCAGTCATCACTCTATTGCTACATTTCTCTTCAAACAAACCGATAGATTCCAGTCCATTTCTTCAATTTTTTTCTAGGATTTTGTTTCAGTGTATAAAGTCTATTGAATCTTCCAAGGTGTTAAAAATCTTTCCTTCTGGAAGGTGAGTTCCAATTTTTGCTGGAAACAAGATTTGTCCTTTAATATTGCTTTTTCTTTAAACTTTTAAGAAGTGGCACACATGGTTTTCTCTTTGGCATCCCTAATGTTGAATAGTCATTGTCAAATCTTATATTATTTCCTTTAATTTTATCTGGATACTCCATGCAGCTTTTAAGACTAAATCCTTATCTTGACTTGAGAACAATCTTATGATCACTGACCTTGGTGAAAGTGTTTTTTTTTTTTTTTTTGAAGATGAGTTAGAAAGTGATCGATGTGTCCTTTCGATGCCAAAAGAAAAAAGCTTCAGGCAGGTTCAAAGTTTTATGCAACCAAGTAATAAAGAGTTAAATTATACTGTCTTCCTCTTCTTTTTCAGGAATCCCATAAATGGAATCCCATAAATCCTGATTTTATTCCTTCTAGATCTGTTCTCTAAGTCTTCTATTTTCTCCCAGAATAAGTTGTTTTGTTTCAGAAGAAATTCAGTGTTATTCTTATTTTCAAGTAATCTTTCATCAAAATCAAACATTGCCTCTTCTGTACTCATGATTTGTAATGATTTTTGTTTAAGAGATTCACTTAGCACTTCAACTTGTTTTTTATATTCCTCTTTAAAATTGTCTGTTTTGCTTTCTAATTTATCTGTCTTTAGAGATAACTCACTGATGTTACTTAGTATAGCCTTTAATGTCTTTTTCATAGTCTTGTACACTGGGCTGAGAGTGTCTCATTCTGAGACAATTAGTTCTTTCTAGTTTTCTTGACAGTAAAATGCAATTCACAGAGTTACAAGCTTGTAATTTTTTGTAGTAAATCTTTAAGCAGTTGTTTAACTTTAAATCCATCAAGTTTTGAAATGTTCTATTAAAAATGTTGTCAGAGCTGTTAAAATGAAGCAGAGCTAAAAAAGTGCTGTTAACTGCTCACCATCTTGGCCACACCCCTATACCATAACACTGTGATGGAAATCAGTTCAATTAAAGAGCATTTTTGATATACAGCATTTTCTATAGTGCAGGATGATTTTATAATGAAGAAAATAATTTTGGAGTTTTCCTTTAAATACCACTGACAGTAGTTAACTGCCATCATAATTTATGTAATGTGTCTTGCCAGTATGGTTTGGCACTAAAATGCTTTTGATAGAAAGCAGTTTTTGATATAGAGCATTGCTGATGCAGAGCATTTTCAAATATTGTAGTGTGAATTTTGCTTTCCTGTGTTGTTTAAATAGGATGATATGAAAAGCATGTACTCTTTGAATCACACAATGTCATTGAACAGTAGTTAATGAGTAGGTGACCTGTTTCTATTTAATTTTTAATTTCATGACAAGCTAATAAATGTATCATGTGTTTCCAGTTTGTATAAAAAGAAGGCACTTTTTATATAGAACATTTTTGATGTATAGAAATTTATTATAAAGCAGTTTGGTTCTGCTTTCCATGTTGTAAGGTAAAGGTTTTGTTTGAGACAATAATATTTATAATGTTGAATATTCAAGTATGACATGGTATAACTACCCTGCCCATGAATATTTGCAATTTAATTAAGTGTGTTTAATTTTGGCACAAATTTGTAGGAGCTTTGGTACTAGTTGTCCATAGATTGAGAGTTACGGTGACAGCCTCAGCAAGACAATGTTCACATGTATGAAGCCGGATGCCATAGTATGTTTAGGAGCAGTAAGTGTGATCCTTGGAACTGTGAAAAGATAAGTGCTATTATGGATTAACATATATGCAGTCTAGATTTGAGTATAATACCCCTTTTTGTTATGTACCTAGTCAAACTCTTCTCAGAAATTGAATGACTGCAACACTTTCTCACAAAAAGAAATAAACAAATAAATATAAACAAGGGCTTAAAGTGTAAAAACTATGCAGAGTATCTGAAACCCTCATCCCTTTTCTCAGTATTATACAGGCTGAGAGTCGCTATTTTCCACCAATCATTGAGGTTAAACAGACCCTGTTCTGTCATACCTATTTCACATTGGCAAGTCCAAAGGTGTCATACACATCTACTCGAGGGGTTGCAATCTATTTTGAAAAATAAATAGATCATATTGGAGGGATAAGTTTGTATCACAAGGAATAGAGCTTCAATGGAACCATCTTGCACTCCACATAAAACATAATATTTCTCTTTATCTATTCAAATGTAACTTGGATGAATGGTGGGTAACTGAAGATTCATCCCTGATTTAGCACCCCTATCCTTCATGAATAGGGTGAATGTGTAAATATCTTAACATATCTGTGTCTGGCCCATCTTTGAGCTGTCTGTATGTAAATTTAAGCCAGTGATGGTGAAGTGTTTGAGTTTGGCATGTCAAAAGCTCCTGGCACAAAATAATTCAGTGCACTTCACGTGAGCAATGAATGCAAAGTGTCTTTGGTAACTTGTGTGTTGGTGATCGCTGGCATGTCACCCAAAAGTTCATGACATGTGTTAACTTTGACACGCATGTCATAGGTTCTCCAACACTGATTTAAGCACTGAAAGCTACCATGGGAAAGTAAGGCTAGGCGCCTTAAGATACTCACAGATGAATTGCTTAGTATGTACTGGTGAAACTATGAACCTATAAAGCAACACTGGAGTTAATATATACAAGTATATCTTATCTCCCCTCACCAAAATACTTGAAAAATGTATTCAAAAACAGTTGCTAAACTAACTTCTGAAGGAAGAACTCCTATTCCCTACACAGCATGGCTTCTGTCCTTCCCACAGTGCTACCACTGCCCTTCTAACCTATATAGATACTGTCAATAAAGCTAGAGATAATGGCAAAGTAGTTTCTTCCTGATATCTAGACTTGTCTAAAGCCTTTGACACAGTTTGTCACAGCAAAGTTCTACTTCAAATGTCCTCACTAGGTCTCACTCAACCCACCCTTCTGTGTTTCAAAAGCTACCAGTATCAGTCAGTAAAATGGCACTCCATGCTCTCTCCTTACATCCCAGTCACCACCAGTGTACCACAAGGCTCTATCCTTGGTCCCCTCTTCTTTAACATTTTCATCAATACCTTCTATATATCCACATAACAAGTCACCCTAATACAATACCAGATGACTCCACTCTTGTTTACACATCTGACAACATGGTAAACATCCAATAAATTACTCATGAAGGTTTAATAGCCACTGAAACATGGCCTCATAACTCACAACTCATGCACAGCCCAAATAAAGACCAGACTACTACTGTTTTCCCCAAATCCCTCTCTCATGAAAAAAAAATTAAAGTCCTCTCTCTTGATAATACAACCATTGAAGTCACCTCTCATAGCAAATTATTAGGGGTGACAGTGGATGATAATCTTGCATATACAAAATTACATAAGAAAAACTCATCAAAAATTAGGGATAATTTACAGAGCCAAAACTTATTTTCACTGATGCAAATAAATCTACACTTGCCAATACTTGTCTCCTCCCCACACTTACTCCCATCCTTATTAACTTTCAGGCTTTACAAAAACTAAAACTTGAACAATGCTATAACAAAGTTGCTAAATTTGTAGCACACCCCCTTTCAGAACCCATCACTGTATAGCAATAAAAAGCCTAAATTGGTTAGAACTACATCATCATCTAACATATACACTACTGCTTACCAGTATAAAATTATCCAGAATCCATCTACCTGTCCAGCAATAAAAAACATTCTACACAACTATGTTCCCAGTAGTTCATTGCGATCCAGTGACCAAAAACTCCTGTTTACAAATCTATTAAATCTGTTGGGATTGTCTGTACTCATACAAGATTGCTAAGGCCTGGAACTGCTAGCTTGTATCTATCAGGTCTATACTCTCCCTCTCATCTTTCAAAACCACTCTGAAAGATTTCCTAGTTAAATGTTGGCTCTGTTCCTGCTCAAAACCAGGATAAACTATATACCTAAATGTGAATACGTACTTTTTCATTCTTTATACCTCTTTACTTTCCCTTATTCATTTACTTCCTTACTTCTAGCAAATTCTCTTCCCTGATTTTCTAAGTACACCATAAGCCTGTTTTTTCCTCACTTCATATTGCAATTCCTTTTTGTACTAGACTAATTTATCTTTAATTTCTCTACAAACTTTTTAAAAATTCTATACTAAACCAATGTATTTATATTATCATTAATTTGTTATAATTATTTAAACTGCAGATGTTTTTTGTTTTATTATTGAAGATTGTAAAATTATTGTTATTAAAATATTTTGAAATAATTTGGAGCTTTTCTCCCTGGGCTTCTGCTAAAAATGGGCTTCTACACAATCAGACTTTCTCAGTAATCAAATGTCAATAAATACATAAATAAATAAGTAGAGGAGAACAGACCCCACATTAAGAATGCAGAAAGTTGCCTTCTGCAAAAAAATGCTTTAAATAAGTAACAGCAATCCCCAGGATTCAGTAAAGGGATTTCTCCATGCCAGAAGAGTGCAGCAGCTTCTGAATGGAATATGGCCGCCGAGCAAATCAGTAAACAAGTCGTGAGGCGTGCACGAGCCTGCTAGCACCATTCTGGTACAGACACCACTGAATAATGCTAATTACTTCATTTTCTGGTGAAAACCATGCAAATGAGATGAATTAGCAATTCAGTAAGCAGGCAGGCATACGTGCCAGAACAGTGTCCATTGCAGAAATGTATTTGACCATGTACATTTCTGCAAAAATCAAAACGGGAGCATAAAAGCCAAAGTAAAGCATGTATTATAATCATTAGGCATGCCAATGGCCAAAATTATGGTCATTGGCATGGAAAAGAGTTGCAAAATTATAAAAATTAAAGTTTATTTTTTTGGCTGATCTCGGCCATTTAAGTGCAGCGACGTGCAAACGAGATTGTGCTGAAAATAAAAAAAATGTGAAAAGACAATTTTAAGTGAAATCTGCATTTTTCCATTATAGTAGGTAGTATGCTGAATCAAAACAATAACAGGTAAAACTGGTTGCTAATGGGGAAAGGCTCTGGTGTAGTGATGTAACAAGGGACTAAGGCAGTCAGGTATGCAAATGAGGAAAATTTACTGGCTCGCAAAATGGGAGACCATTGTCTGGCTGCACCTAACCATGTAGGAGCTATAAGGCAGTGGTGTAATCAGGAGAAGCAGTTGACATGAAAAGGGGATGAGTCATGCTTGGTGTAAGCACATTGGAGCTCCATGGCTTCCATTTGAGCTTAGCTAAGCACAGCTAAGCAAGGGGTCGTGTCTGAGGCTGTATTCACTTATCCCATGAAATGAGGAGTGTTTTCGTATCCAGGGGAGGGCCATTTCTGCTTAAAAGTGTTTACTTTAGCTAAACGGGTTTGTGCGGCATGCACCAGGTATTAAACAAACAAACAAAAAAAATGGAAATAGCAGAACTGTTTACATTTGGGCAGTGGGTTTGCATGGCGTGCCACAGGGCTTAAAAGGGGCGGAAATGGGAAGGAAAAAAATGGGAAATAGCAAAATAAAAACAATCAAGTACAAATAATATAGCTGGTAGGTGGAATGTATCCTAGTCAGCCAATCATACAGACAGCATCTGCAGCACAACAGTACAAACTGTGCAAACACCTTTCAGTCTGTTTTTTCCCACAAACTCTGCACCATTGGTGTACACACTCGGGGGAATTTTAACTGACAAATTGTTAGTGGCTGCTGTCACTTTGATACATCAGTATGTGCTAGAGGTTGAAACAGTGAGGAGGATAATGCTGACAACCACCCCAGACTGAGGAGGAGGTAAAGAGTGTTCAGACCCAGGGTAACCTGCCAGGGGCTACATGATCTGGAGATAGTAGAATGCTACATAGTGGACAGGGACATATTTCAGCAACTTATTAAGCTGTGCCAGCCTCACCTCCGACCCAGAGCCAACAGAGGGAAACCCATCCCAGTGGATACCAAGGTATGTGTAGCCTTAAGAATACTAACTACAGATATTTTTCAAAGACCTCCTGGGGACATCATGGGGGTCTCACAGGCATCTGTATCTAGGGTACTCCATCACTTCCTGGACGCCATACTACCACATGCCGGTGAGCACATTTACTTCCCCAGCACCTGTGAAGAGAGGACCAGCAATATGCACCTCTTCCACCATGTAGCAGACTACCCAGAGGTACTGGATGTCATAGACTGCACGCACATTCACATCAAAGCACTAGCCAGTGAGCAGGGTAGGGTCTACCTATACCACAAGGACTTTCACTCCATCAACTGCCAGGTCATGTACAATGCCCAGGGTATTATCATTAATGTGTGTGCTGGCAGCCCTGGAAGCTATCATGACTCCCACATATGGCATTCCTCACAGCTGTACCAAGGATTTGCCAGGGGGGACATCACGTATAGCCATCTGTTGAGGGATGCTGGCTGTGCACTGGAGCCATGGATGATGACACCCATCAGAAATGCACACACACACACACACACACACACACACACACACACACACACACACACACACACACACACACACACACACACACACACACACACACACACACACACACACACACACACACACACACAGACAAATGCCATAATGAGGCACATGCACAAACTAGGATCATTATAGAGCATGTGTTTGGGATGCTCAAGTCATGGTTCCACTACCTGACATATCTGGTGGAGCCCAGCAGTACTCTCCAGCCACATGTGCACACATGTTCATAGTATGTACCATGCTACACAATATGATCCTGCAGAAACAGCTGTAGCAGGAACAGCACAGGGAAGGGCCACACAGCCCTCCACCATTGCCAAGGTCACCACAGGCACAGAGGGACTCAGAGGAACCCTCTGAGCCAGCTCCTGTAGGCAGATGGAGGCATTCCCAGTATGCCCTGGCCTTGGCAAAGAGGCAACACATATCGCACACACACTGACACTGTAGGGACTCAGGGACTGACACCTCCCTCTGACTCACATACACAGTAAAATGGATGCCACACACATCACACTACCTGTACCTCACCATGTATAGGCAGTGTACTGCATGCATCTGACATAGGCAGCCCTCAAGTACTGCCCTCACAACTGCTGAAGGCACAAGGAAAGTCAGTCTTCTTAACAATAAATGAATGGATTAGTATGTTCTGGTAGCATATCTATGGTATTGCTGCATGCATGCAAGGGAATGGAGTGGCCTACTGGGATAGCAGCAGAAAACTGACAGCTATGTGGGACACCAGGAAATGTTTGCCCAATACAGGCTTCTCCACACTATGCAGTAGCACCCAAGGTGACAAATACCACTGCAGTATGTGTGGGAGGCCAACTAACTGGAGGTTCATAGGTCACAGGCATGGATGTCAGTGTGGGGGTCCCATATTCACCCCCAGCCTCACCCAGCAGGTCAGCTGTAGAAAACCATAAAGAAATGTCTGGCAAAGGCTCACAAATTGTGACAATGATGAAATACTCCCCTAAAGACTTACAGTGATAGCACAGCAGGTCTTGCAGTTGCAGTAAGGCTCTGAAGAGTAAAACGTCTGAAACTCAAAGGTATGCCATTAAAATCTGACCTGTGCTCTTTAGTGATATGCTTCTAGTCTCCAACACAGGGCATAATACTATGCTAAATGGACCCAAAATGTAAATCAAATATCAGCACAGTCTGTGCAAATGAGTACAGTTGACAGGTGTGCCCCCCCACACCCATATCCCCATAGAAATACAGTAACATGTATGTTTGCAGGAAAATAGCAGCAGAGCACACATTGTCAGGGCTGCCCCAATCAACATGATAACTTGTTGCATGTCCACAATATGCAGGGGCAATGAACTATGTATATGTGTGGTTAATACTGTCAGGATGTGGCCAGCACTTACTCCTGGCTGTTGTGTCATAGTGGCCTAGGTACAGTGCTGTCTTTGACATGGCCATGTTCCAAGAACTGCAGTGCCAACTATTCTGCATGTCAGCTACACCTATGGTAGGAGTTGTACACACTGTCCAGATGTCAATATCTGTTAATGCGGGAAAGCTGTACAGGTCATGGACAGGGGGCCACACATATGGACAGTACACAGCTTGGAATAACCTACATAGTGCCTACCATACCTCTCAGCTGTACAGACCTATTGCAGAATGTCCAGAGGTTTGTATCATAAGTGTGGTCTGTATAACATGAAATAGTGTTTGTCTGGCAATTCATTGGCAAATCACATAAGACTAAGGTCAGAAATTAATGACAGATTGTAGTGTCAGATTTCATACTACCTGTTACTGAATCACCCTTCTAGGTTTGTAAGACCAATACTTAAAAATGGTCCCTATATTTAGGCCTCTGTCCCCCAATTACTTATGGCTTTGTCCAGATGTCTGGCTCTCAGAAGTTGAGAGGTATGGTGCCTAGTAGGACAGCAGGTATCTGAAGGTCAGTGTACTGCCAGTGTATAAAAGGCTGCCACCTTTCTGTGTCAGCACTGACAACATGTCCCTGGCCAACAGCCATACCCCTGGAATGACACAGGTTGTCACAGAAGGAACACAAGTATGCCTTGGGTATCTGTTCTGCTTGGGGTCTGTATTATGTGATCAAAGAATCTCTTCTTCAAACACATAATAACCGACACATATACAGCGAATGCTGTAAACCATGAACAGCCACGTCCTAGAATTCAAGGAAAAAATTCAGTTGGCCGTTATCGTGAATTGCCCTTTTCTTCAATGTAGAGCGATCTCGGAGTTGGTATATTTAGTTAGGGTGGGTGGGTGTGGGGGCAAAGCCCCCACTTAATTAGTGTTTTAAAGTTTGCTTTTTATTTTATGGCCACATGAATTTTTCCGAGGGAAAACTTTGAGGACGTGGCCATTTGCGGTTTACAGTGTTCGCTGTATACATGTCAATTATAATGTGTTCGAAGAAGATATTCTTTGATCACATAATATAGACCCTTCTGGTTGTCCAAACAGTGCATTTTCCTGCCAACTATTTGGAAAACAAGAAAGGGTCATGTCAAAACAGCAGTGGAAGATAGTGGGGAAGCAGACGTCAAACCCATAAAAGTAAACAAGCAATTACCAAACCGGTCTCCCAACTGTCTGTGTTTGGCAGAACATTAACACCCTGTCCCCATGTGTGGGTCTTTGTCTGACTGTCATATTTGAGCCTGTCCAGATGTCAGTCTGTGATGGTATGACAGCTAGGCCCAGATGTAGCCTCATAATAACATATAGCAACGCAAACCATCTAAGGACCACAGCAAATGGAGTGGTGCAATGATGGACAACCTGCTAAATAGGTACACTCAGAGATGTGAAGTCCACAGCCCTGTGTGTGATGTAATGGCATGTACCCTGCCCACATCAGAATTACAAATACATAACAGCAGCCACTGAGACCAAAGCCTGTGACTGGGCTACAGAAGGACAAAAAGACACACATAAGGGGAAGGAGAACCACTGACCATACAAATGCAGAATGTGCACACCAGAACAGATTGTGAAGTAACATAGGTGATATGCAGTGTAAGGAGTCAGTAAACATCACCTGCAAATACACAACACACACCCACATAAGTGGAGGTCCACAACAACTCAAAACCCCAAGCCTTCCCGTTCCATACAGACTCTGCTGAGGTGACCCCTGTCTGGCATACAGAGCAATCCAGACCCTGCCTTGATGGGACTGTTGCACATCTGGAACTCAAGGCCCACTCCATCAACCTGTAGGCCCAGCATCAACCTGGGCTGTGATATCAGTATGGCTTGTTTGTATGACAGATATGTATACCACACACTCCCCCATCTGTGGAATACACTACCTGTCAACAGCAAGCCAAGTGTCTTAATAGCCCTAGTTATTTGCTACCTGTATAAGTGCATGGGGAAACACAAAATACAGTCCTGTGATCTCACCTGTGTCCCTGCTGGTCAGGTGCTCTGTGTGCTGACATGTTGTAACATGGGCTACACTCTTGTCTGTGTGAGTTATAAGGGCTTCAGGGCCAATACCCTGCTAACATTGTAACAACCTATCAACCTATACACAACTGTCTGTCAGTGGTTTACCACATAACTCTGTACTGCTCTGCCACTGACATACCTGGAAGTCACAATGCTATGTAGAATATACTGTACTACACATATAATGGACATTTCTGCACAGTAGAATGCACTCTGTACACACACCCATACCTCCCAACCTCTGACAGCAAGACATCTGGACAAGGTCATAAATAAAAGTGAGACAAAGGCACAATGATTGCACATGTTGTAAATATTGCCCTTACATACTGAGAAAGTTGGTAGGATAAGGGGTTTTGCAATAGCAGAAATTGCCTGCAGGTTATGAAGTCTTCAACACTAATGTCTGCCATTATTTTGTAATGTCAATCTTCAATTATATGCAACTAACTTGCCATAAAAACCCAAGTTTATGTAGACTGGATGAAACTTCTAGGCAGACACCTGGACAATCTACCAAAAAAATGTACAGTTGAGAGTTATGACCACACCAGGATATGACTTTCAAGTAAGAAAAATACCACACAAGCAGGAGATCCTGAGCCAGTATATCACCAAGTTGCTGGACTGTTTACACAGCTTCATCAGTCAACCAGCTGTAGCCACACCTCTTAACTGACCTGTTTGGGCAAGAATGTATATAGTCGGGCTCATAATATTGGTCTGTGCATCATATCTGAAGATGTCTGTCACTAGGTAATGACACAATACATTCCAGTGTTAGACTTCAGATATGTCAGGAAATGTCTGCTAAAACAAACCCAGTACCTCTAGAAAAGTCCTGTTTAGTTTTGAGAGGTAGGGCTGTAGCACACAAAACCCCAGACATGAGTACAGATATCTCTGGAATGGAGTCCCACTATCACCATACTGGGCATCCTCCTACACTTAGAGAATCACAGGCCATGTTGGAACACACAACAAACTATATAACTGTATTGTACATATATGTCTTTGCATACAGACAGCTAAGTATACCTTAACTGTCCTTACACACACCCATCAGACAGGATTACCCTCGGCTAGCTGTAAGTGGCCCATATGTGATATATTTGCATCTTTTGCATGTGATACACAGACATATATATGGGCAACAGATAACAGTATGTCAGGCATACACACACATACATGTGGGGAAGAGAGAGACAGACAATAATAGCGAGAGAGAGACACAGGGGGACACACAGAGAGTGTGTCATACATATGGATACCCTGAATGGCATAGAGTGATGTCTTGATGCGGACAGTGGCATACTGGTCATAACCAGTCGCATGTGCCCAGCATGAGGGCGAGCTCCATTGTGTAATAGTACTGAGGTGGGGGTTATAATATCACATCACCTGCCTTTGTGTGTGTGTGTGTGTGTGTGTGTGTGTGTGTGTGTGTGTGTGTGTGTGTATGTTTGTTTGTTGGTGAAACAGTTTTAGGCCATTCCCCCACAGTGCACTTCCCAGTGCCACATTTTAGCAGTCCTGCTGATGTCAGTCCCCTTAGAAGTACCTTTGCACAGCTCCAGTCCTATAAGCTCCATGGTGTGTGCAATAACTATGTAACAGTATAGCACAAATAAATAGACAGGAAGGGGTTCCATTTCCAGTTCTAGTAAATGTGTGTATGTTTGTTTGTGCATGTGTTTGTGTGTGTGTGTGTGTGTGTGTGTGTGTGTGTGTGTGTGTGTGTGTGTGTGTGTGTGTGTGTGCGTGTGTGTGCGTGTGTGTGTATACAAGTGCGTGTAAGTGTGTATGTTTGTAGGCTTAAATATTTTGAGGACTTTCCCTCCCAATGCCCTACTTTAGCAGTCCTTCTGATGTCATTCACCTTAGAAGCACCTTTGGGCACTTGTCAGTCCTATACGCTCTGTAGCACATGTGATAACTGTATAACACTTTAGTACAAATAAGTAGATTAGAAGGGGTTCTAATCCCAGTTCTGGCAAATGTAAGTGTGTGTGTGTGTATGTGTGTGTGTGTGTGTGTGTGTGTGTGTGTGTGTGTGTGTGTGTGTGTGTGTGTGTGTGTGTTTCTTCACAGATGAAACAGTTTTAGGCAATTCACAACCACTATACTTCCTATTGCCCTACTTTAACAGTCCTGCTGATGTCATTCTCTTCAGAAGTACCTTTGGATAGCTCTCAGCCATATAAGCTCAGTGGTGTGTGCAATAACTATGTAACAGTGTAATCAAAATAGCTAGATAAGTAGGGGTTCTATTCTCAGGTCTGGCAAGTGTGTGTGTGTGTGTGTGTGTGTGTGTGTGTGTGTGTGTGTGTGTGTGTGTGTGTGTGTGTGTGTGTGTACAAGAGTTTGTACATTTGCAGGATGAAGTAGCTTAAGGACTTTCCCACCTACAACAATTCCTAGTACCCTACTTTAGCAGTCCTGCTGATGTCATTTTGCTTAGAAGTACCTTTGGACAGCACTCAGCCCTATAAGCTCTGTGGTGTGTGTAATAACTAAGTAACAGTATAGTAGAGATAACTAGATAGGCAGGGGTTCTACACTCAATTGTGGAAAATGTGTGTGTGTGTGTGTGTGTGTGTGTGTGTGTGTGTGTGTGTGTGTGTGTGAGAGAGAGAGAGAGAGAGAGAATCATATCCTCTGGGGGTGTGGGATGGGTGAGAATCATATCCTCTGGGGATGTGAGTTATACCATTTTGAGGCATGTACCACCCAGTTTATTGTCCCATTGCCCTACTTTACAAGGCCTGCTAATGTCATTCACCTTAGATGTACCTGTATACACTTGTCAGCCCTCTAAGCTCTGTGGAGTGTGCAATAACAGCGTAATACTATAGTGGAAATAATTAGATATGTAGGGGTTCTAATCTCAATACTGACAATTCTAGTAGTGTGTGTGAATCATATCCCCTGTGGTTGTTGTCTGTGTAGGTTATACCATTTTAAGGCCTGTTGACTCCCTACCCATGACATTACTTTAAAGAGCCTGTTGATGCCATCTGCCTCACATGCACCATATAACACTATACAGCCCATACCAGTCATCTGTACAGATGTACATGGAATATACAAATGTGTTGAACCCATGTGTGGTCTGTGTCCCCTAACAATGAGCATTCCTGTGATATCATTGCCAAATATGTCACAGTTACTGTAGTGACACACATGCCAGCATCAGACATTGTACCTGACACATCATGCTGATACAAAGTCTGCCACTCTATCACTTATGCAGGCTTGTAGGAGCAATAGACAAGACCAATCTCTATGTCTGGTGGGTTATCCCACCATCCATGAAGGCATTTGCAAGATTACCTGTTGTAAGAAGTTGTGTATAAGGTCCCAGGTATATAATCTATGTGGAGCCTGTCATGTGTACGCAGCACTATAGTACATACAAGTGGATATGTAGGGTTACTAATATGTCTATTTGCAACTTTGTATGTGTTTCTGTATGCACAGACCCCATGGCTGTCTTTAGTGTGTGTATGTGATGGCTATACAATATTGTGTGCCTATTCCACCCTGTGAACTCCCCCATTGCCAGCCTAGCGTCAGTCCATACATATGTCATCCACCGTACAAGTACAGTTACACAGTTTCTAACACCAAGTCACTGTGGTACATGCAATGGTCATATCTCTGTGTATTGTACATTAATAGATGGGTAGTTCATCTACTCTGATAAGTGTCACCTCTATGTGCATGTGTGTTTCAGTGCATGTCCCCATGCAGCAGTGTCCATGTGTGTGTGTGTGTGTGTGTGTGTGTCAGATGGCTCTAACATGTTAAGGCCCCCTGAACCCACCATTGGCAATGTTAACACCCCCTGCAGTTGTCACCCACTTCAATAGTAGTGGCAGACACTACCACACTACAGTATCACTGTGCAATCTGTGTTATGTATCTAGTGCTATTGTTCATAAGACTGTGCAGGTAGGGGCTCTGCTCAGCTCTTAATCAGCTGCCCCATGTACAGGACTATGACTCTGTGTGCACTACCAGCATGAGATGCCAGACATGCATATGAGATAGCAGGCACACATGCTGGCAATTGTCAGGTTAGACTAACACAGTCTGACCTGTGTCAGGAATACATACCCCAAACCTGTCATACACAGTACAGGCATACCCTCTTCAACTGCATGATGATCGAGTGGATGTGACAGAAATGGTAGGGGCAATAGGTGCTGATATCTGAATCTGTTGCAGTTAAAGTAATGGCTAATCTTGTGAGGGATCTAGTGCCAGTACTCAAGTAACCTCCTCTGTATGTGTGAGCCTGCGGTCCTACAGAACACCCAGGTGACATGTATGAAATAAACCAAAATAAAACCATCAACATAATAGGATGCTACTTCCCTCTGGGTCGAAACAGCCCTCCACTAGAAAACCTCCTCAACTGGACTACCCACCATCTGCCCTAAGAAACTATAATTTTAGGTGACTTCAACACTGACTGGCAAACCTGTTCAAACAACCACCCACCCCATCATATAAACCTTAATGGCTTCACCCAAATAGTCCAATCACCTACTAGAATAAATAAAAGCTCCAACAAACACACTATCCTGGATTGGATACTAGTCAGTAAGAGCCCCCAGTCTTATATAGCTGGCTGCCTAGCAGACAGCCTCAGTGATCACTCCCCAACCTTCCTACTCAGAAAACACCTATACCAAGTAAAACCTATCATCTACTGTCAAATGCACAAAAAAATAAACTTTAACCCTCTCTCATTCAACTCATCCCTTAAAGACTGTAACTGGCAGCCAAGAATGTACCTCTGTCTAGACGCAGTTGACTACTTTAATAATAACTTCCTAAGCATCCTTAATTATCATGCCCTCATGAGAGTTTCCAGAACCAGGGTCCAACCATCCCCATGGCTACAGACAACAACTAAGTCTGAAATGAAAATTAGGGATAAAGCCTGGGAGCACTGGTGCAAAACCAAAAACCCCTCTACTAGACAGAAATTCCTAGAACTATGCAATAGAGTCAAAAAGCTAATAAAACAGGACAAAATCCAATACTACCAGTCTGCTCTTACCTCCACCCAACATAACCCCAAACAATTCTGGTCCTCAGTAAACTCTATCCTCCACCCAGGCAAAGTAGGTGCCCCACTCCAAACATCACTCACTCCACCGAAGCAATTGCTACCTTCTTCAACAAACATTTCACACAGACCGTGCTGACACTAGCTAAACAACACAACCCTTCCCCTCTCAAACCTACACCTCAAACTCCAACTAACAATCTCCCCACCAGCTTCTCTTTCTCCCCTGTTTCTACCTCCAAAATAAAAAAACTGTTAACTAAACTTAAACCCACCAAATTAGCAGCAGAAAACCTCCCAAGTGAATACCTACAACCTACAGCTGATACTCTAGCCTACCCAGTATCCATCTTGATAAACAGATCTCTATCAGAAAGTTACGTCCCCATACTTTGGAAAGTATCACACATAATTCCCCTCCACAAAGGGGACCCCTCCACAGAGCTAACCAACTACCGCCCCATAACTATTCTCTCTTCACTGTCCAAAATACTAGAGAGATGCATCCATTCTCAGGTCTCAGATCACCTCCTTGCAAACAACCTCCTCTCAAACACCCAGCACGGTTTCTGACCAAACCACAGCACCACCACTGCCTTACCCTCTTTCACAAACACTATCTTACAGCATAAAAATGCTGGCTACCTTTCATCAGCTACTTTCCTAGACCTATCCAAAGCTTTCGACATAGTACCACACAAAAAACTCATCTCTCTTCTCAACAACCTATCCTTCTCTCAATCAGTCACCAACTGGTTTCAAAGTTACTTATCTGACCGCCAACAATCCATTGTATGGCAGGAAGACCTATTCCCCAAACTACCTGCGTCCATAGGGGTTCCCCAAGAGTCCATCCTTGGTCCCCTACTTTTCTCTATTTTTACCAATAATCTAACCTCTGCCGCCACACAAGGCACACTCATACAATACGCAGATGACTCAACCATCATCTGCTCAGCCCATTCCCTACCCGAACTACAAATAGTCACATAGGATGCCTTTTCCTCTGTGGAAATTTGGTTATCTGATGCCCAATTAATACTCAACCCAAACAAAACTAAATTACTAATCATCCAACCCACCAAACTTACCCAAAACCTCTCTCACTTTAACATCACAGCAAAAGACAACACAACTATCCATCCCACAGAACACACCAAATTGCTAGGAGTTGAAATAGACAATAAACTGAACTTTGGCATTCACATATCCATGATCATTAAAAAAGTCCACAAAAAATAGGGGCACTATATAGAAATCACTACTTACCAAAGCTGCAAAGTTCTCAGTAGCACATTCTCGCCTTATCTCCACCCTACATTATGCCTCCCCAATATAGACAAAACCTAAGACAATGCCATCTAAATAAGCTTGAAACCTGCTACAACAAAATCGCAAAATTCACCACAGGAGCACCCTACTGTAGTCACCACTGTCTCTCACTGGCAGAACTGGGTGGCTGGAGCTCCCTCTCCTCCTTCAATGATATCAGCTCACACTCGCCCACAATCTAGTAAACCAACCACTAAAAGTCCCATCCCTTCAAAATCTACTCCAACCCTATCTTACCACCAGACCACTAAGATCCAGCAAAAATAATCTCCTACAGGTCACTAGAGCCAATAAATCTGCTGGAGAATCATTATTCTACTGCGCTATAGCCAAATTATGGAACTTGCTCCCACCCTCAATTACCTCTGTAACATCCTGCACCTACTTCAAATCCTTACTAAAAACACACCTAAAAACATGCAGGATATGCCCCTGCAACTTCCCCTCTAATAGCACCCACTCCTCCCACCACTCCCTCTCCCAGCACTCCACTAACTACCGTGAATATACCTAGCACATTAGCTTAATAACCTAGCTACTTACCATACAATAAAAAGTTCTTATTGAAACAACTGACAATGTCTGTTATGTACCTCACAAACAGAAATGTTTCTGCAGTCTACTGATGAATATGGTCCTACATCTGTAACCTTGTGTAATTTATGTTTATTCCTATAAATATTTTTCTACAGCTGTTTTACTACGTGTGTCTTAATCTGGAATTATGTACTAAGCTGTAACTAAAGCTATAATTTGTAAATGATACATTTCTCAAAGTGTACTATTATCTGTAACATTTGAATGTGGAGCTTTTCTACCCGGGCCTTCGCTGAAAATGGACCTCAGTCCAGTCAGACTCTCCCGATCAACAAATGTAAATAAATAAGTAAATAATGAAGGCTAGGTAGCTGTGTCAAGGGTATGTATGCAAGGTCACACTGTCTGCCACAGTTGCCCCTCACACACTGTTGCATGTAAACACACCTGGTAAACATGTACATATACAGCTGTACCTTGGCTATGAAAAGGTCACTATGTTTCCACTTCACCTTACTCATCATTGCTACTGTCAGCAGACCCACAGCCTGCAGACACCCAGACACCTGGAACACAACCAGAATACAGTATGTGGCACTACAGTCAGTCAGCAGTACTAACAGCAATAGTGCATCATGGCTAACAAGGTACATACACCTCAATGTGTACCCATAACTACTGCCAGCAGACAGCACCTTAAACAGCATGACATTGCTATACTGTACTATAGTCACCCTGTGCATCAGACCCATATGAGCATGTCCCTGCATCAATGGTATGGATAACAGGGTTGTGGCACAAATATCATCACATGCACAGGGTATGGTGTGGGATTGCCAGAGGCCTAAGCTAGGCCATATGGCTGACATTGTGTGTGTGTGTGTGTGTGTGTGTGTGTGTGTGTGTGTGTGTGTGTGTGTGTGTGTGTGTGTGTGTGTCTGGAGGGGTGGTGTTCAACTGGACCATGTAGAGGAGCTGTGCATGTCTGGTGGTGACCAGCCTGTAATAGGGATGTGTGAGTGTTTGTCTGCATGCCATCAAGCCATGTGGATGCCTGACACAGGGCTATGTTTGACAGCCGTGAACCGTACATGGCAGGATGGATGGTTCACCATCTCTCAGCAGGGATGTGGGAACTGGTTCTGCCAGGAGTATCACTGGCACCGCCAGGCCCAAGGACAGATGCAGTACTTCTCCCCGATAGTGGCTGCTGTCTGCTGGATCCAAGTCCCTGATGGGACTGGCCAGGACAACATGCCTATGGCCTGCTCCAGTGTGGTGTGGACAGCACCCTCCCTTCGGTAGTGCTGTTGGTACTGTCACTACAGGACTGTGAATGTGCATGGCCACATGGGCTCACAGCTGATCCTGTTGCTGACCTACGTCCACCTGGCCGATGCCCTACCCCCACCACATGCTGAAGCACAGACATTGCATGGTCGAACAATGACAATGTCTCACCCCACTGTCTATCCATGACATCGGCAAGATGATGTATGGCATCACAAATGAAGTGGAGGTCACCACGCATGGCAGGGAGTGCTGCATTCTTGACCCTGAGCATCTGTCTGGTATTGTGGTCAGTACATGTCTGTACCTCCATGACGGACCATAACATGTGCCTAGTGACACCTGCTGTGGCACTTGCAACAGGGGCCTGATGGTCAGCAGTCCTCCATTGAGCATCCCTGTCAATCTGCTGTGTGTGACCTCGCCTGGTCTCTGGCTATGGCTGGTGTCTACACTCACACTCACCATGCTCAACATACTAGCCTGTTCTATGCCACCACACTTAACCTGTCCATTATCCATGGCTGCTGGGGACTGGGTATTTGTGGGCATACTGACTGTGTGTGCAGACATGGTGGGTGAAAGTGGGATACCAAACAATGGCACAGATTCAGGCACCAACAACCCCACCTGTGCCTCACTATGACCACCATCATCATGGGAGTCCGCTAAGACACTGACATTAGGTTATGAGGGGGAGGGACACCAAGCCCTGTGTTCACCTGTGAGTGGAAGACAACATATGCAAATTAATACCCTGCAGTATTATGTTTGCAGATACACACACACACACACACACACACACACACACACACACACACACACACACACACACACACACACACACTCCTGGTATAGTCTGGCACAGCTGTGACACCTATGGGCCCTTCATGGCAGATCTTACAGTAGTTCTGCCTGCCACAAGCTGTCTCTTTCACTGCTACTGTAAGGCTCACAACAAAGGGTGACAAATCCTACTGTGTGATGAGCCTAGTAGCAGAATGGTAATTGTGGCCAGGACCAAGGCTATTGGAGTGTCACAGTGTCACCAAGTGCATATGCATGCACTGTAAGAGCTGACTTACTCTATACAGACCACACACAATGAAAAGGTGCAACAATATGTGATGATAACTGATGAAGTAACAGGACTATACACTATCACTGCTGTACCTACACAGTTCAGACACACAGGGATTCATTTCAGACAACATTGCAGGACAGTCTGCAATGTATACAGGAAACATATAAAGTACATGGTTCATACCCTCATAAGATGATACCAGGCTATTGGCCCTGATGCCCTTATAAGCCTGGCCCAGACTTTTGCCCATGTCCCTTCAAAGCCAGCACCTGTTTCCCCTGCCCAGTTGGGGCACATGTGGGATGCCAGGGGTGTCTCATCCATTTCCCATGCAGTTGTCCAGCTTCTTCTTCAAGACAGCTATACACGTACTCTGCTAGACATGGGGAGGAGTGTATTTTACAGACAGTGTATTGTGTGGGACACTACACTATCCCAGTAACAAGTACTATGCATGTCACAGACCAGGTGAGGGCCTTGCATGTATGATCCATGAGTCGGGTTTATCTTACAGATATGCAGAAATGCCATCAAGACTGCTTTGGAAATGGCCTTGTATGCCAGACACAGGTCACCTATGATCAGTCTGTATGAGACTGAGTACAGGCACAGGGCTTTCAGCTTACCTGTATAGGATAGGCATTGCAGACTCTAGATTTTCCTGGTCAAAAACCTCTGTGGTCTCTGAAACTGCTGCATTTGCTTGGCAATGCACATGCCAAAGGAGCCATTGTACTTGGTAATGGGTCTGATAAGGGTGGAGTACAGGGATGTTGCGGCCTCCTGGATCCTGGATGACATACCCGTATTTGTGAGGTGGGCCATGTAGACAACCTTCCGTGCACACAGTGAGAAACTGTCAGGTTGCTACTAACCTTGGTGCACAAGTCACCTCACACCTGATTGCATGCTCGGTACATTATTACCGTCATAATTAGTGTGGATGACATCTGCCACAGCAGGGAGAATGATGCATCTCCTGGCATTCAGTTTGCGGCAATGCTTTTTGCACCAGTCATTAACTTGGTGAAGGCCTCTTGTGGGATGCTCACATCAGAAGGGGAATGTAAGACAGTGGCCAGCTTGCAAGTATCTGTAAACCTGGTCAGCCACAGACCACTGCTTTTGTCCTGCACCTCAGATACATATATCTCAAAGAGTAGAGGCCCCCAGACTGATTATTGAAGACTCTACTGCTAGAGGTGGGTTTCACTACTTTGACTGAGTGGGTACTATCAGTGAGCCAGTTAGCTACCCAACTGGTAACATACAAGTTGATGCCTAACTGTGTAGGCATATGTATCCTGGCCTCCTGGGGATTATTGTGAGAGAATTGGGCTAGGTGAAGCTAGGCATTGTTCACCATCCCTTTGTTCTTGTGTTTGTTGACCACTTCAGAGAAGTCATCCAGGTTTAACAGTTCTGATCTCCCTTTGACAATACCACCCTGTGTGGACTCAGGAATTTTGAGGTTGCTGATGTCCATGTTCATAATGTCCTTGATATTGCCTTCCATGCACTTGCAGAGAAGGCTAATTAGGCTGATGTGCATATGATTGGCTGGGCTGGTGGATTGTTCTGCCTTTGTGTACAGAGATGACAGTGGCTGTCCTCTGTGCAGATGGGATTACACCGGTGCTTAGGCTTTGGTTGACTACAGTGCATAATGGATCTGAGAAGTCATGCCTGAGTTCATGTAGGATGAAACCAGGGATGGTATCAGGCCTATGGAGACTTCTGTCTGTTGCCTTTGAGAGGGCATTATGGACCTTCTTCCTGATGATGAGAGGAGGGGTGCAGGTGCTGTGCATGCACATGTGTACTGATGGGGAGACAGGGGGATGAGGTTTACACTTCACCTGTCTGCAGCAGGTTGCCTATATCTATGAAATACGTGTATGTGGTGTTATTGACCACCAGTACAGAGCAGATTTGTGTGTTGCCTCTGGGATTGCAGACATATGTGTGGAAGGCCTAGTGATGGCCTTGGTGGATGTGTCATATTTGCACTCAAAGATAGCCTTAGGGTAATTCACCTGTGACCTTATTTGCTTGTGCAGACCAAGGTGATATTGCTTCCAATAAGGCACCTGTTCCTTCTTGGCCCTGTCTAGCAATTATTTCCACCTATTATGGTATTTGTGTATTGCTGCTGTCCACCATAGATGTTTACCCTACCTTGAGGGAGATGATGTTGTCCTGTCAGGTATTGCTGAGTTCATACATTTATGTAGCTGCTCACATAGTATTGTGGTGTGGGCTTGGACACTACTGATAGTTCCAACTGATGGAATGTTGGCTGTAAAACTACTTCTACCTGCTCTGAAGAGATAAAGAAGTTATGTACTCACCGTAATGTTCCATGCTGGGAGTCCATCTCACCCTTCATTTTTACATATGGGTTCGGAACCGATCCTCAGCTCCAACTCGGCTGATTTTCAAGCTCGAAGACTTCTGGTTGACTCGTGGCTAAGCAGGTATCCCATGGTGCACCAGTGCAATCCCAAGATCTTGTTTGCTGCTCACTAGCGATAGAAAGAGATAGAAAGAAACCTTTAACCTACAAGCCAATACTAAAGGGTCGCCAACCAAGAAATTTATAATATTACCTCTGGATCTTCCAGGATGGGGGCAGGAGGGAGGGTTGGTAAAAATGAAGGGTGAGATGGACTACCAACGTGGAACGTTATGGTGAGTACATAACTTCTTTATGTTAGGTAGTCCAATCTCACCTTCATTTTTACATATGGGACAGCATCCCTAGCGCCTTATTCTTGGGTGGCTTATTGGAAGATACTCCTAATCACCGTGGAGCCAAAGGATGCTCTACCCCTAGAAGCCAAATCCAACTTATAATGAGTAATAAAGGTGTGAGGGGTAGCCCACGTAGCTGCTGCACTGATATGATCAATTGGTACTCTGGCTTGGAAGGCTGCAGAGGTAGATAGAGACCTGGTAGAGCAAGCCTTGATCCTGTGGGGTAAGGGTCTGCCCTCTGAGCTGTAGATGAAAGCTATGCAACTCAAAATCCAGTTAGACAATGTCACCTTAGAAACTTGCAAACCCAATCTGGAATCAGAAAAGGAAACGAACAACTTGTCTGACATCTGAAATTCTTTGGTCCATTGCAAATAGAAATGCAGCTGTCTGTGAACATCCAACTGGTGAAAATGGTATTCCGCTGCATTGTTATGATTCGGAAAGAAGACTGGGAGTTCAATGGACTGGTTCAATGCGGCAGAAGATCAAACTTTGGGAACAAATAAAGGATTGATATGTAAGGAAACCCTGTCTTTATGAAAAACTAAATAAGGTGGTTTAATAGATAGGGCATGTAGCTCAGAAACATGTCTGGCTGATGTAATAGCTGCCAAAAACACAGTCTTCCAAGACAAGTACTTTAAGGAAGCTGAAGAGATGGTTCAGAAGGAGGGGATGTTAGTTTGGACAACACAAAATTTAAGTCCCAAGAAGCCACAGGTTCCTGTAAAGGTGGTCTCACCAAGGTGGCTCCTCTCAAGAAGGTTTTATATAACTTATGCGACATAAGGTTAACATTTGGAGATCCCAAATAAAAATGTGAAATAGCCGTCAATTGTACTTTGATGGTGGCTGCGGCAGATCCCTGCTGAAAAAGTTCCGAAAGGAATTCCAGAATTACGGGAATGGGAGCAGTGTAAGGATCCACTTTCATTTTCTGTGCCCAAATAGAAAACCTTTTCCACTTACTGTCATACAGTCTTCTGGTTGATGGTTTGTGTGAGGATAAAAGAATATGAGACACTGATGATGACACATCATGAAGCCTGACTAAAGATGGAACTGGATCAGCCAAGCTGCCAATTTGAGGGTGTGGAGAGAGGGGTGTAGTGAACATGACATGTGGGTCAATAGATCTGGAACTGGGTCCAGGATCCAAATATCGTCCAGGAGAAGAGTCTTGAGGAAGGGGAACCAGACCTGACGAGGCCAGTAAGAAGCAATGAGGATCAACTTGCTTCCCAGCTGGTTGGCTTTCTGTATCACTTTGGGGATAAGAGGGAATGGAGGGAAGGCATAGAGAAGTTCCGTGGGCCAATCGTGTACCAGAACATCTCTGGGTGCTTTCCCCGGAGGGGGAATTAGGGAAAAATAACTGCTGCACTTGGCATTGACTGGACTGGCAAAAAGGTTGCAGCAAGGTTGTCCCCATTTTAGGAAAATCTGTTTCACTATTTCCCATTTCAGAGACCACTCATGGGACAGCAGGATTGCCTGGCTCAGCTTGTCAGCTATCACGTTGGTTGTCCTTGGAATGTGCGTTACCACCAGAAAGTGCTGGGAAGAAATCACCCATTCCCAAACTCGCATGGCCTCTCAACAGAGTGGGTAAGATCTGGTACCACCCTGTTTGTTGATATACCACACAACCGACATGTCCAATTGTATCACAATCGTCCCTGGAGGAAGAAGATCCTGAAGTGATTGCAATGCCAGAAGCACTGTTCTCATCTCTAGAATGTTGATATGCAGATGAGCCTCATGTTCTTGCCATGTGCAGTGGACCGTTCTGCCCAGATAATGCCCCCCCACCTGACCTGGGAGGCATCTGTGGTCACAGTGGCAACGGGTTGGGCAGGCACAAAGGGAGCTCCCGTGAACAAATTGTTGGGGACTATCCACCAACGAAGGTCCTTTTTGCATGATTCTGTCAGCAGAATAGAGTGATTCAGCGGTAGATATTGGAACGACCACTGGGAGAACAGGAGCCATTGAAGGATTCTCATATGCAACCTGGCTTGAGGTATTAACAGAATGGTTGAGGCCATCATTCCAAGAAGTTGAAGAATCCACTTTGCTTTGACCTTTTGAAGTGGAAGAAGGCATTGAACTTGTGAAATGAGGTTTTGTGCTCTTTCGGCAGGAAGATGAGCTGTCATATCCACTGTGCGCCTATAAAAATCACAGATTGCGAGGGCAGTAATGCAGATTTTTCCCAATTTATGGAGATCCTTAGTTGAGCACAAAGCTGAATGGTGATGTCCCTGTTTTGGGGAAGTAGATGCCTGGTGGGGGCGGTCAGGAGCCAGTCATCCAAATATGGAAACACCTGGAATCCCTGACATCTCAGGTGAGCTGTCACTACTGCCATGCATTTGGTGAACACCCTGGGGGCTGTGGTGAGATCAAAGGACAGAGCACGAAACTGATAATAGCTGGCTCCCAGTCGGAAGTGCAGATACCTCCTTTATGCCTTGTCCATTTTTATATGGTAGTACGCATCTTGGAGATCTAGAGAGCACATCCAATAGTCTTTCCCTAACAACGGGAGTATCAACTGCAGTGTTACCATCTGAAACTTGTCCTTTTTCACGGATTCATTTAATCTACTGAGGTCCAATATTGGCCTCCAGTCTCCGGTTCGTTTTGGGACTAAAAAGAACCTGGAGTAAGTTCTGGATCCTATCTGGTCTGCTGGCAAAGGCTGGATGACTCTTCTTGAGAGCAACTCCACAGTTGCCTAATCCCTGTGATTGGGTGGAGCATCTGGGATCTTCCTGGGAACAAACGGTGGAAGGGAAAAGGGTATGATATAGCCTCTGGTAACAACTCTTTGTACCCACTTGTCTTGGCTTATATTTAGCCAGGCTTCTGGATACAAAGAGATGTGACCCCCGACTGGCCCCAGAGAAATGCAGTCGGGCCTCACATCAGGAGCGCTGATAAGGCCACCCTCGAAAGGAACCATGGCCTTGCTGATATTGCGGACCACCCCTGCCTCTAGGGCGATGTCTACCATTTCCTCCTCCACTGCCTCTGAAGGAGGATTCGCTCTGTGTGTCTGGAAAGGCCCTCTGTGATGTTTTGAATCACATCTTACCTCCCCTTTTACCTTTGGGGTATGGTCGAGAGGGGACGGTAAAACGGACTCCCACAGCAGAAAGAGTCTTTCCTTCCTGTTCACACCCAGTGAGTGTATCTTTCATCTTGGAACCAAACAAGGAGGAACCATCAAATGGGGCATTGGTGAAGGTGGACTTAAACGGCTCCACAAAATTACACAAGCACATCCAGGAGTGGCACCTAAGGGCAACTCCTGAACCTGCTGTTCTGCTCGCTCCATCAACCTCATGAGATATGAGCCATATGGAGGAGTTAACTATGGAATTTAGGGTGGAAAACTGAGCAGAGATCCTATCCGGGACTCCCTCAGGACAATTAACCTGTATGGAATCTCCTAACTCCTTGAGGAGATCCACCTGCAACCTCATGAAATGTGTAAGATAGTTCAGGGATCGAAGTGTAAAGGCCGCTGAACTAAATACACGCTTCCCAAATCTGTCCATCTGTCGAGACTCCTTGTTTGGTGGATGTACAGAGGAAGAAGTCTCCACCAACTCCTTCTTCATGGCTGCCGCCACCACCATGGCATCTACAGGAATGCCCTTAGATAAGAATTATTTTCAAGGAGGGGCAGACAGGAACTTATTTGGTCTTCTAGGTACTGGCTCCACAGCATCGGGAGTATCCCACACCTTCCGACTAACCAGATCCAGTATCTCGTCAAAAGGTGGAGACACCCAAGAGGCAAAGGGTTGAGACCCGAAAGCCTTCAGGTACACTGACTCCTCATCAGAAGGGTTGACAGTGGGCCAGTCGCACATCTGTTTAAGGATCTCTAAAATGTCCACAAAGGAGACATCATCAGAGGACGACTTAGGGGACTCCACCGACTCATCGAGGTCAGTGTCCGATGTCAGAGACTCATCCTGGCAGTCAATATGCTTCCTCTTGCATACTCTCTTCTGCAGGGTCTCCTCAAAAGGACATTCTGGGGATGCCTCGGAAGAGTGGGGGCCACCAGTCGGTGGCTCCTGAGGCTGTGGGTCTCTGCTGTCTCCAGAGAGAGTAGGGATTGAGACCGAAGTGGGAGCCCTGGGGGGAAGAGTGCTTGTACCACTGGCAGGGGCTGTAGATTGTGACAGCACACTCCTCATCACCTCAAAAGCAGATCTCTAGAGCTCCAAAGACCATCCCCACTCCAAAGAGACAAAGGACAGTGCCAGAGCCAGAGCCATCAGTTCCGAGATAGATGCAGGGTCCGAGCTCACCCTGGTGGATGCAACGAGAGGAAGGCTTGGAACCGATGAAGGGCGATTCAAAACCTCCCCCTCAGCGCCAACAGAAGAGCTTCGGTCCCTGGACATGACAGATGGAGCCGAACGTGTCAGAGCCGAACTCGGCTACAATGCAACAGCAAGGGGAGATGGAACTGAGGGATCCTCCATTGGTAACAAACACTCCAGCTCTGAAAAACCAACATGGCTCAGAGGAGGAATCATGGATGGAGACAAGACTGGCTTGAGTGGCTCTGGAGCTGAATGCGTCAGAGCCAACAAAAATTTAGGCAGGGCAGATGACTTGAGGAGTCTCAGTACTACCCTCTCCACATCTTCTTCTAAAAGACTCCTGGAAGACCTGGAAGATAAGGTTGGGGATCTCGACCTAGCAGGCACTGGAGATTTGACCATCAAAGAGACCGGTAGGGACTCTACAGACCAGCTCTGAGAAGAAGAGTCAACTATTTGCAAGGATTCAGCAGTTGGCACTGAAATATCTGTGACTGACTCCGAAACCACAGTGCTCTCCTTCAGCTCCAAAGGCTGAGTACTCAAGGAGGCAGGTTTTATTAATTTGGCAGGCGGCTCCAAAACACTAGCCGATGCCGGAGAAGGTCTTTTTGAACCTTTAGATTTTGAGTCAGATCTTGACTTCGAAGACTTAGATGAAGAAGCTGAAGAACCAGACAAAGCTTCCTCGAAGGTTGGCTTCAAATGACCCCTGAGTATCAGTTTGTTCTTTCTCTCCTGCAACACCCTAGGAGAGAAAACATGACAGAACAAACATGATTCTTGCAAATGGATGGCTCCCAAACAGTAGACACCGCTACTGTGGCCATCGGTCAGAGACATTTTCTGGGAGCACTTCATACATTTTTTAAACCCAGAGAGTTTGTGCTCCTTGCTATCCTTAGACATTGCAGGCAACAAGCAAACAGGAAAAGAAAAGGAGAAAGTAAAAGACTGAGGACTAGGTCCTCTAACTAAAATGGGCCTAGCCCTGCAGACGAATTACACGAGGACTAGGTCCTCTAAGTTAAATGGGCCTAGCCTGGTGTAAGATAGAAACTAGACTTCTCACTAAACACTATACAGATTCAGTCACACAGGGAAATATTTGAAATAAAATACAGTGGAAGCAACACGAGGACTAGGTCCTCTAAGTTAAATGGGTCTAGCCCTGTGAAGAATCAGGTCTTCTAATTCAAACAGATCAAGAAGGCACCACACACACACACACACACACACACACACACACACACACACACACACACACACACACGCTCAAGGGTAGCAAATTAACAACTATAAGAAAAAAGACGTTAGCGGATCTCCGCTAAAGACCACCAGTCAACAATAATTGCTTGACAGGAAATAATCAGTAGGAGCCCCTATTGATTAAAAACAGCAAACTCGCCAAATTAATTCTCTAGACAAGAAAAAACGCAAATGCGTCTAACTACTGAAATACAGGAGACAACTATACTAGTCACACAAGGCCACAAGGCAATTTAGGTAAATCCTAACTGTAAATAACAGGAAAAAAAGGTGAAACTGCCAAAACTAACGGTTTAGGTAAAGCACAATTGTGCCTAACTACTGGTACACAGGATACCACTAATAAGGTCACACAACAACCACAAGACAATAAAGTTAAAGTCCTATAATGAATATATTCAATAACTATGCAAAATATACTAGAATAATGAAAATTTGCAAAAACTTAGCCAGAGCCAAGAGAAGCACATCCGAACTCATCAACACGGCAAACGAGATCTGGGGATTGCACTGGTGCACCATGGGATACTAGCTTAGCCATGAGCCAACCAGAAGTCTTCGAGCTTGAAAATCGGCTGAGTCGGAGCTGAGGATTGGCTCCAAACCCATATGTAAAAATGAAGATGAGATTGGACTACGTAACATTTATAGTCATTTGTGTAAAGTTAATTTTGTTTGATCCTGACAGGTGGGGGGGCAGGGGAGATGGTGACCTGAACAGTGATGGCTATGTGGTTAGATCTTACCAAGGAGGATGACACTGTAGGAGTGCTACAGTGGCTATGTAGGTTTTTTAGGACCAGGTTCAGGATATTGCCACCTGTCATAGCAGTGTTGACCAGCTGATCCACTGCATTGCCATTGATAAAGCCGAGGAACCTCTGGGCATTCATGTTCAGGTGGCATAGGTCATGCACGCTATGGCTGGGTAGTTGAAGTCACCCAGGATCAGGGTAGATGATTGAATCCTGACAGATTCCAGCAAGTCCCAATAGGTGTGGTGAGTGTCCATATTCATGGTTGGAAGCCTGTAGCTAACTATGATTTGAGTAGGTGTTTTGTCAACTGTTAATTACACTTGGGATGTCTCTCATGTGTCATACTGTTTGGCCAGCCTGGAGGTGTCCATGTGTATGATAATTTTTAACACTCCACCTCCTGTGGCTTTACAACCCTCCAGTTAGGGGTCTAACTGTATGATGGAATGAGTAGCCTGGCAAGGTTAGTGTGCTCTCCACAGCTGCAAAGCAGGTGTTAGTGACTGCACAAATGTCAGCATCCTACAGGACAGGTACATTTGCATTGACATGGGTTTCATGCTAAGACATCTAGATCCTGTTAGAGCAAGACATCTGCACAAAGGCTGGAAAATAGTGTCACTTTATGAATCTAGCTGAAACACACTTAGTTGCCAGCAAAGATGGTGTCTCATTCACAGGTCTACTTCACAGGATATGACATCTGACAATCAAATGTATGCTATTATGTTATGACTTCAGTCTTTAATGGCTTTACCAGTGATGTGCCAGTCAATACACAACTGTATGAGGCATTGACTACAAATATGAGGCAGATGTGGTCAGTTTTCAAAAGTCTGTACTGTTGTCAGGTATGGACTCAATATATAACATACAGTTCAACACACACTTCTGTGCTTGTTGTGGACTATGCACATACTCTATAGAAGTCTCTTACATTTGTAAGACAAGCATATGTATCATAGTAGCATTCACAGGTGACATATGACTATTTGCAACATCCCAGGTAGCTGGCCTAGCAGTGTCAAACTCAGTATTGAACAATAGACACTCCAGTAGTAGTCATTCATGAGCTGACCTTTGTTGGGGTGACTCAGGGAAAAGAGATGTGATCCATGTCACTGCAGACAGGGCAAGCAGGAATGGCCATAAGTGCCAAACAGCAGCACATGAGTCAAGCAGGTCTTGTTGCGACCTAGTGTTTAACTTCCAATTTCACATTATTGCATCCCCCTTCTGCATTCCATTACAAACTTACATGATTGACATACCTGTTATAGTGCTGAAGAGCTTCCTCAGAATAATGCAAATGGTTAGATTTGTGTAGTCACAGTCTGTCTTTGTGTAGATGGGTTCAGACCTGTGTTGCATAGGCAGTAGCTTCCCTTTTGTAGGTAATGCTCATGAGCAGGTGATGACCTGTGCACCAATTGGTGTCTCCCACTTGCTACTTGCATCCAGAGCAGCTGTGTTGTCTTTCCATTAGCCAATGCCATAGTAACACAGTGCTATAATTAAGTCCCTCATGTGGCCCTTGCCCCTTTTCCTTGCCTGTGTGGAGGACATATGGAGGTGTGGGGGCGATAGCTTCACAGATGGTAGGTGAAAATACCTCTCAGGGAAAGACATTTGGAGACAGAACAACAACCTGGGGGACAAAGCTCCAGAATTGGATACAGATTGCAAGTAATTATTGCTGTTATACACATAGAGGATTGCTTGATTAACAGGGTTTGTCTGGACATGCATTTTCTGTGTACTTGATATCTGACAGTGATATGTCTCTGACATACCTCTCAACTGTCCAGATGTCCAGAGACTGCCCAGAGGTTTGCCTGTTATGTTTGGTCTGTTCCTCAGACAATTTCTGTTTTTGAGAAATTAGTAGGATAATATGAGGATTGTAGTCAATAAATATTGACATACATTAGTGTTTCAGACATCATATCCTTTAGGAATGTTATGCTACAACAAACCCTGTAACACCAGCAACTGTTTCAGTTTGTAACACCATTATGTGAGATATGTCCCTCTTTTCAGCCCCCTGTCCTCCACGTATGTCATGCTTTGTCCAGATGTCTTGCAGTAAGAGGTTCAGAGGTATGGTATATCATTACTTAGTGACTGCACGCCTTATATCATCCCAGTGACTTAGACACCTGGAAGTGGTATGTGGCAGTGGCCATAAATATGGTCCCACAACCTGGACATTCTGTGGAAATATGTACAGTTGAGAGTTATGCATGTCTGGTCATTTTTAACAGACTGCCAAGATTGTGTAGCAGTGTTGTGTGTAAATGTTTGTTGGGGTGAGTAGGGAGAGTAGCAGATGTGAGTGTCATAGATCCTTTTCTATCTGACTGTGCATGTTGCTACAGTTGCTGGTGGTCTATCAGGTGTATATGTTGGTAGAGGCAGATTGAGAAATGTTCTGTAACACCTCAGGATTCCCAGTAGACTGTGAGTTGGGCCAGTGTAGTGTGTGACTGGCAATCAGGATATGTTTGTTCAGTCGTTCTACTCTAGAGTTCATTGGGGTAATTGGTATGTTGCTCTGACTGTGGTGCAAATGGTTGTGGGTGGACATTTCCTTCACAATGTCTATTTTCCCTGGAGTTCCATCCCTGTAGTGCATGATATACTTGGAGATACATCTCTCCACTGTCCAGATGTTTAGACACTGTCCAGATGTGTGGCTCATATGTTTGGTCTGTTCCCCATAACAGTTGTGGGTTTCTGACAAATCACTGGGATGATGTGAGCATTGACATCAATACAAATATTTGTATTTATAGATACATATATATATATATATATATATGTATATAAGATTACTATGGATACACATTTTCCCTTATGTTAAATGACCACAGTGCATGATATGTTTGTACATTGCTGTGACTGTAGTGCACAGGGTCCTAGGTTCAAGACTTGGTACTGATAACTTTTTTTCTCTCGTGTTAAATGACCATAATGCATGATATGTTTGTAAAAGCACTATAAATCCTCACAGCTCAGATAGTGTAGTGATACATTGCTGTCATTTTAGTGGACAGTGTCCTGGGTTTTAGACTTGGTAGGGCTGATTATTTTGTTGCTGGGCAGAATAAGGGCTGATGGAAACAGGTGATTAAGGCACTTTTAAGCAGTTATAAGAGGGTTTGCATGGTTTTGTGTGAAGCTAAGTGATGCTAACAGGTGGTTAAATCCTCTTAGCTTCGCTTAACACCACTTAAGCCTGCTTACACCTGTGCTAATTTTAATTAAAAAAAAGAAAAAAGGGTGATAGGAAAGTGGTGAAATGGGGCAAACAGGCGGTACAACATTAGAAAAAACAGCTAGTGATGTGCAGGACAGCTGTTGGAAAGAACCATAGCTCTATATTTCTTCTACAGCAACAGCTGTGAATAATGTGTAGAATTTGGAATTTGCAGCCTCACACCCCACAGGGAGGGGTGTTGGTGACAGACATTTGTAGAATCATTTGTGGGTAGATTGATTACTTTCACTGTACATGGGAGCAAAATGTAGAGCTATGTATGGGGCAATGATTTGTTTGTGGGACAGATGCCCTTTTTTAATTGGGAGTAGGATGTTGAGGAAGGACTGTAGGTATGTTTGGAGAGATAGGTTGTGTAGGATAGGTAGCATTTGCAGACAGACAAGACACACAAAACAGCAGATAGGGGAGGTATATGACACATGAGACGGTAAACACCTTGGACCAGGAGGGTGATTGGGAATCAGAGGCTCATGAGCCCTTAAATGGATACAGTGGGAATGAGGTCCCCACCCATGGGCAGTCACCACTGCACTTTCACAGCCTCAAAGGTGGCAGTGCTGGGGGCTGGACAAGAAGGGCAGCCTGCCCCTTAAAGTGCACCAAGCAGCCCTCCATCTGGCACAGCTGCCCACCCAACTCAGAGCAGATGATGCTGTAAACCATACGCCAGAACATTCTGCAGGTGGTGAGGTCCTCTCTGCACCTGCACCCAGGGGGGAATGGGTCCCAACCCCTGAGGTGGTTCCACCCAAAAGGGGTGCAGGACCAGCAGAGGAGGATGTTCCGGTTTGAGTCCCAGATGTGCTGGGACCCAGTGCCACGACCAGATCAGGTGGGACAAGCAGATCTGATGGGATCTGCCTTTCCAAACATTCTATGGTGTTGTGGTTTTCCCTTAGTTAGTGGTTAGTCATGAACAACACATTTAAAAATTAGTTATAACAGCATGTGTGGGTGTTCCGATTAACCCAAACCAACAGATTTGAAACAGTTGCATAGTAAACAGAACACATACGTAAATGTAACAACAGTAAGTATTTTAACAGCATGCAAGTTACATTGACAGCAGCAGGCTACCAATAATGGTATTTAAACAAGGTATGTTAATATGCAACCAATGAAATATATGAACAATAATAGAACACATGTCCCAACAATAGTTTTTAAGAACAACATACCTGTAGTATATGAATAATAATTATTGATGCAGATGATGGGCGGGGGAAGAGAAAAAAGTGCATTAACAACTGTATTATATGTAACTGTATCGGCTTCTATTTTTTAAAACAGTACTGCTCAGTACTCTACAGGTCTGCCCTCACTTTACATCTACCTATGGCCCATAGCTTCTGTGGCACATACATACATGTTAGACTGTCAACCTGTAATAGTATGGGGCAGACTGGGTGAACTGTAGCTACTTTACTGGAGGGGACTTGTACATGTCAGGGTTACATACTTGACAAAGAAGGGGTACCCTGCAGTGATATTGTGTGAGTCTGCTACTAGCATAGTTCACCTGGATTCCTATCTGTGTCTAAGGTGATTGGCAGCAGTGACCACTAGCCATGACAGCTTGACACTTGAGAGGCATGTCTTGGGAATAGGGCATGGTGTATGTACCTATCCTGCTGTCATTTGCAGGCATGGGGTTGAACAGTGGGACAGTTGTACACTGTGTATTGTTATACTCTTCAAACAGCTACTAGAAACATTTAATTACCTGTAAGATCTGTGGAGACAATATCTTTTACCACTGTCTGACAGTTTCTACAAATATTCAAGATTTCTTGAGTACATATATATATATATATATATATATATATATATATATATATATATATATATATATATACACACATATCTCAGCACCACTCCCTGGATTCAAACCATGGCTGGGTGTGCTAAAATGAACTACAAGGCTGTTTTTCATCACACTGAGCTACTAGGGAATTACTGTTGTATGTTTGACTGTTTTCTGCCTAATACTCTGTGGGGTAGACAGTCTGACCTTGTAATCCTTTGATTCATGCATGACAGTTACTGTACTGTGTTGTAATCCTTTGAAATTATATGATCTGGAAAGCAAAGGTTAACACAAGGCACTGCAGCAGGGGATACACTGTAATACATTTGACATTAGTATTCAGGGTTTGGATCTTAGTGCATAATATATGTCATGTCATATTTCATGTATATCTTGATTTACAGCTCCACAATCTAATGTTTTGCATACTAGCTGATTCTCAGAACAACCTCTGTTAATTCATGCTGTCAAAGCCATATTTTCTTTGCAGAACCTGTACACATTCTATTTCTACAACAACATACCAGAATAAAAATAACAGTCGGTGGTTTAGCTTTTTATTGTACTTGCATGACACAGTGCTCTACTACTGCATATGCTGTAGATGACTATTAGTCCGGCAAACTTTTCTTTAATCATTAGACACAGAACACAGTTAATTTACTCCTTCTTATTTATTTCACTATATATTGCAAGGTAGATCTGTACTCACCAGCCTGTCAGCACAGCCTTGTCAGCCTGTCCACATGGGCCTCAGCATTGCTAGTCCTCTCCACTGCAGCTGTAGGGGGAGAAAACAAACATTATGCATACCTGTCTATCACATACTCAGGCTAGAATTTGGTACAGCTATATCTGGGATACTTACAAACTGTTGGGGCATAGTTGTTCCAAGCATCTTGGCTCCAATGGGCCAAGAGCAGTCCCCCTTCCTCCACTTTAGGTCGGCATACTGATGCCATACCTGCTCACCAGTTTGGGGGATACCAGTGGCACTGGTGAGATCATGTGCCAGACAGTCCCAGGCCTCCAATTTATACTGTGAGCCCTGGTACTGGCCCTGCAGCAGTCTGTCATCATGGTTTGCTACAAGGAGCTCAGCCATGACTCTGGACTCCAAAATGCCCCAGCGCTGCACCCAAAAGCACAAGCCCTCACCAATGCCTGACATAGTTCCTATTCAGAGCAAGCTACAACAAATTCTGGCTGCAGTCCCATCTGCACCATTTAAATAAGGCTTTATTCCCACCCTTTGCTGTCAGTGGACCATGTTGAAAATGCTGAGCTCAGCTAAGCTGATTTGAGTAGTGCTTAAAGGGGTAATTGCTGAGCACTGCTTAACAGTGCACAAATCTGCTTAGCTGACCTGACTGTTGCTTAGCATTTACGTCTCTGCAATGCTTAAACCAGCTAGGCATAGCTGAGCACTGCTAGCCATTGCTCACTTTTCATTTTTAGGAAATATCAGAATAATGACTTAATCATTGCTGACATATTAGTAAGTGTACATAATTTACTTTATATGACTTTCCTCTATGTGCTTTCATTACATACCATGAGGGTGTGACTGTAGTGTATGGGACACTTGTGTATACATGGTTGATTTCACATGTCATATGCACTCACACATCCATTTTAGACCAGCTACACTACCCTAGTTGACATCTATCAATTACTACATAATTTAAAATAAAACTAATAATTGTAACACTGCTTTCCCATGTAAAAATAAAGTGCCTGTCTTGGTACGTGAACCGTGAACATCTGCATGCCAAGCCAGGACTATAACCACTATGCTATTGCAACAGTAGGGTTTTTGCTGTATTGTTTTATTTATTTCCTATGGGATGTTTAAGCAATGCTGAGCAGAGGGCCATAACACACACCCACTCAGCTACGCTTAAACATACCTTAGATTGATAAAAAAATAAATAAATTAATAAACCTATTTTATTTATGTGTATCTTTACTCCTTGTCAGTCATATTAAGGGAAATTGTAAGGGGACACATAGGGACAGATTTTAAATATTGCTATTACAAACTTAGAAAGTGTGACTGTGGTTTTCTAGCAAATCATTGGCAAATCACTCAAGGTTTAAATCTGGACATACTGACAGGATTTGGATTTCAGACTGCATACCCTTCAGGAAATCTGTGCTAATGCAAAACATGTTATTCTATCAACTTTCCATGCTTGTAAGAGCAATATTTAAAACAAGTCCCTATTTTTGGGCCTTTATCCCCCCATTATTTATGGCTTTGAGGTTGAGAGGTATGCGAGGCAGGCATCTGGACATTCTGCATAAACCTGTACAGTTGAGGGGTATGGCTATACCCCTCTTTCACAATGCATGGGGTGTGTGACAGTACCTGTCATACATCCCCGTATTGCTTCCTGTTGGGATGGCTGCTTTTAGTGTCCACGGACACTGAAAGCAGTTGCAAAGTGCCGTATGGCACTTTGACAATGCAGGGGGTGTGTGGCAGTACCTGTCACACATCCCCTGCATTGCTTTCTGTTGGGGTGACTGCTTTCATTGCCACAGACACTGAAAGCACCTGCAATGTGCCATAAGGCACTTTGACAATGCAGGGTGTGTGTGACAGAACTTGTCACACACCCCCTGTATTGATTTCTTGATCCCCTATCTTTTTCAGTGTCCGTGGACACTGAAATGCTTTTACAAACTGCTGTACAGCACTTTCTGAGTGCAGGGGGTGTGTTAGATGTACATGCACTACTTAAACATGCCCTCTGCACTCAGTAGTGTTTGTGTCCGTTTAGTCTTAGCAGCAGTGCGCCTTCATGAATATGCAAGGTGTGCTGCTGTTAAAGCTATGGGTAAATGGACATGGTTCACTCCATGCAGGAATAGCACTATTCCTGCACAGAGTTTATTGAATCCTGGAGAATGTTTCTATTTCATTTTTACTTGTGTTTTATTGCATTTAAATTTCTCTGGTTTAAGGATATGCACTGTCAAATCTCAAACTTCTGACACATTACCATGAGCCTCAGAGTGACAGGATTGTTATAGATGTATTCATAGCATGAACCTCATTATTAAAAAGGTTTCTTGAATGAGAGATGTATGCTATCACATGGAATGTAAGATGGGCTGCTGATAGTCTTTTTCTAGTGTGAAACATATTGCACCCTCACTCACAAAAAAAATGATCCTTGCTTTTAGTCAATTGTTAAACTCTGTTATCCTCTCATTTTTTAGGCATCATTGTTGGTGATTAGATGATTCCATTTAGTAGCAAAGTCTTACAGGTATCTCATGCTTGCATTGCTAGTTCTGACATTTACTTCTGCATGTCCTTCAGGGTTTGGCACATGAGGTTGTTAACTCTCACTTGGAGCACAGCCATGTCATAGTCATACTTGGTGAGGGAAAGGGACTTAAAGGCCCTTGTTATATCAACAATCCTGGCTCCCGAGAGGCAGCTAACTGTAGTTTTTTCCTTGCCCAGCCTAGTAAGTGTCGCATCTGTATGTCTACCAACAAAGTCACCAATAACTAAAACATTTCACAAGAGGTTAGCTTGTGATTTCAATATATAAGGGATGTTTGTTGGTGGTGATTTGATGTTTTAGGGTGCATGGAATGGTTGTACTAGGGGCTTAAACTGATACCCCATCTTATGAGTTATAAAAGTTTTGGACAAATACTTATTAACAGCATCAGTTTATGACATTTTTGCATTGTCAGTCTGAGAGTGTTGCTTTTTTTACTGTATGGACTAATAAAAAAGAGTTCCTTGTGTATTCTGGCATGAGTGAAAATAAACTGCCCATGGCAACAAGTTCTTTTAGAAACACTGGCAGAAGCAGTCTGTTAATGGTCTGGTTATGGACTGTGCTCATTTTCCTATCCTTTGGCACTTACCAATGTCAGGGGTGTATGGAGTAGATGTACTAAGTGGCTTACACTGATATCCCATCTTATGAGTTCTAGGAGTCTTGGGTAAATACTTTTTAAAGGCATCAGTTTATGACATTTTTATATTGTTGTTTTTAAGGTGTTGCATTTTTACAGGGATTTTATTATTATATTTATTTAACACAGCACAACAACGCCTTGCTCTCATTTATCAACACTGTATACAAAGCTCTTGATGCAGGCCTACTAACATTAGTGATCCTACTAGATCTATCTAAAGCTTTTGATACATTGTTGCACTTGAAACTACTTTTACAACTTGAGATCATAAACTGCTCGCCACACACTTTAACCTGGTTCCATAACTATCTACACAACAGAAAACAATCTGTAAGATGGCAAAGCAAGCAATCTGATTACGTAGTCATCAACACAGGTGCTCCCCAAGGGTCTATTCTTGGGCCCTTGCTTTTTAACATATTTATTAATAATCTCCATAAAGCATCCATGCAAAGTACACTCATTCAATATGCGGACAATTTGACAATAATTACATCCTCTAACAACATCTCAGATCTCAGATCTCCTAAAGTTAACACAGAATGCATTTACTTCCATTGAATCCTGTCTTAACGAAGCTCAACTGCTACTTAATCCAAAAAAAGTCAAAACTTTTACCCTTTACAACCAGACCTCTAACTCTAGACTTTAAAATATTCTCTCAAAACAATACAGAAATTGAAACTGTAAAATCAGCTAAACTACTTGGCATTATGACTGATGACAAACTATTCTTTGAGAATCATATACTCAACTCAATCAAAAGCACCCCTTTTAAGATTGACAAACTGTATAGGCATAAACTCTATTTGGGCAAGTCTACCAAGTTGAAACTAGCCAATAGTCTACTTCTACCCTCCCTCCTGTATGATTGCCCCATTTCACTAACCTACACACATCTCTCCTGAACAAATTACAGTTGTGCTACTATAACATAGCTAAGTTTGTCTCCAACATGCCAACTCACACACATCATTGCCTGGCCATTAAATCTATAAACTGGTTTGAGTTCCCTCATTACCTACATTACTCCCAACTTACTCTCACCCACAAACTACTAAATAATCCAAACTACTGCCCATCCCTTCAAACTATTATACAAACACACACCCCTACTCAGCATCCTAGGTCCTCTAACAAACAACTCCTGACCATAACTAAACCCAACAAAAGAGCTGGACAATGTCTCTATTCCCATGCCATTGCCAAACTTTGGAATGCACTCCCTCTCTCTATTACCCAACTAGACTTTTTAAAACATTTAAATTTGCACTAAAAGAACACTGTCTCAACAACCTTGTCTGTTCTTGCAGTGACATGATTAAACCACTTTAAATGTTTTGGCCACTATACACTACAAATATTTTTACTAACTTAATATACAGTGGACACCCCTGTTAAAATGCCAGTTTTTTGTGATATAAAAAAATGAGACCACAATAAATCATTTAAAAACTTTTCCCACCTTTAATGTGACCTGTAACATGTACAATTCAATTGAAAAACAAACTAATCTGTTAGGGGAAAATATAAAAAACGTACAATAAGCTGGTTGCATAAGTGTGCACACCCTTAAACTAATACTTTGTCGAAGCACCTTTTGATGTAATTACAGCATTCAGTCTTCTTGGGTAGGAGTCTATCAGCATGGCACATCTTGACTTGGCAATATTTGGCCACTCTTCCTTGTAAAAGCGCTACAAATCTGTCAGATTGCGAGGGCATCTCTTGTGCACAGCCCTCTTCAGGTCACCCCACAGATTTTCTATTGGATTTCGGTCTAGGCTCTGGTTGGGCCATTCCAGAACTTTAATTTTCTTCTGGTGAAGCTATTGTTTTGTTGATTTGGATGTATACTTGGGGTCATTGTCATGTTGAAAGGTGAAATTCCTCTGCATCTTCAGCTTTCTAGCAGATGCCTGAAGGTTTTGGTCCAAAAGTGACTCGTATTTGGAACTGTTCATAATTCCCTCCACCTTGACTTTAGTTCAGCTGAAGAAAAGTAACCCCAAAGCATGAACTGCTACCACCATGCTTCACTGTGGGGGTGGTGTTCTTTTGGTGATGCAAAGTGTTAGTTTTGCCCCAAACGTACCTTTTGGAGTTGTAGCCAAAAAGTTCAACCTTTGTCTCATCGGACCATAACACATTTTCCCACATGCTTTTGAGAGACTTGCTGTATTGTTTTGCAAATATTAGCCAGCCCTGGATGTTTTTCTGCAGAAGAAATGGCTTCCGTCTTGCAACCCTACCCCATAGTCCAGACATATGGAGAATACAGGAGATTGTTGTCACATGTCGTACACAACCAGTGCTTGCCAGAAATTCCTGCAGCTCCTTCAGTGTTGCTGTAGGTCTGTTGGCAGCCTCCCTGACCAGCTTTTGTCTTGTCTTTTCATCAATTTTGGAGGGACGTCCAGTTCTTTGAAACATCACTGTTGTCCCATATTTTCTCCACTTTTTGATGACTGTCTTTACTATGTTCCATGGTATATCCAATGATGTGGAAATATTTTTGTACCCTTCTCCTTACTGATACCTGTTACAATGAGATCCCTTTGATGCTTTGTAATCTCTCTGTGAACCATGGCTTCTGCTGTAGCAGGCGACTGAGTAAATGTCAGGAAAATCCTACTAGGACAGCTGAACTTTTTTGGGGGTTAATCAGAGTCTCTTTAATTGATGGCAGGTGTGTACCCAAGAAGACTAAATGCTGTAATTAAATCAAAAGGTGCTTCAACAAAGTGTTAGTTTAAGGGTATGCACACTTATGCAACCAGCTTATTGTACATTTTTTATTTTTTATATTTTTCCCCTAACTGATTTGTTTGTTTTTGAATTGAATTGTACAGGTTATAGGTCACATTAAAGGTGGGAAAAGTTTTGAAATGATTTATTGTGGTCTCATTTTTTATATCACAAAAACCTGGCATTTTAACAGGGGTGTGTACACTTTTTATAGCCACTGTAGTCGCAATTTACACTATCAGTCTTCGTATGCAATCTCTCTTGCTTTCTTTATTTCTGTGACTGAATAAACATAATTGATTAAACATTATTCTTAGTTATGAGAATATACAAACAGAATAACTAAAAATGTGAGGCACTGGGTTTATTTTCTTGTATTGTATACCTCTATATAATGTATTTGTCCTTGTATAGCTGCTTCAATTTGTATGATGTAAAAACTTTCTTGACTATCAAACTTAGGCTGATGTTATGTAATAATTTCTGTGACTGTATGGAGCTTTTCTCCCTGAGCCTCCGCTGAAAATGTGTTGTTTGGCCCAGTGGACTTTCTCTGTCAACAAATGTCAATAAATAAATAAATAAATTTGTTTACCAGGATAGTCTGACTGGGCTAATATCCCATTTTCATCGGAGACTTGAGAAGAAAAGCTCCAGAGAAAAAAAAAACTATTTAGTATCATACATGACAAAACATAATAACTTCAAGTACATCAAGAGTATTGTACAGTAAAAGAAAGGGAAAAAACAGAATAGCAGGATGGACCAAGAAATAAGAATTCATATTCTAGCAAGAGTAAAAGCAAATTATTCATGGGAAGACATTATTTTAGAAACACAGTCAGAAGCAGGCTTTTAATGGTCTGTGTTATAGGCTACATTCACTCTTCTATACTTTGACCTTGAACCTATTCAAAACTGTGCCCTTCAAATAGAAAGTGTGTACTGGTACAGTCTTAGCGTGCTATTCCTAGCCTGAAGCATGATAGGTGGCTGCTTTGCAAGTTTTGTTTAGGTGCCTTTGCTATTGATATTCACTCTGTATTTGTGCATGTTTGTTTATTACTTGGATACCTCTTTATTTTCATTGTATAAAATTTAATTTATTGGCAGCACTATAAAATTGTGAGGGGTGGGTTTTGAGGTGTGAAATACATTCCGTTAATGTATATTGACATACATATCAGCAATCTGCGAATAGCAGCAAGGTAAAAAAATAAGACTGTGGGCCATCTCAATCATATAAAGGAGGAAAGTCCAGATAATGACCTGGATGATCCAAATTAGAGTAGCAGACTGAACAATGGAGGAGGCAGATATTGAAGGATATGAGTGAGGAGCAGACACTGGATTGACCTTCTAAGTGGGGTGGAAGTGATATAGCCCAATGCAGAGGTGTTTCACCTGAGCCCCCTGGATACCTTTGGGATTCACAAATGGCCCCAGCAATAATGGATTAATTATGGGGGAGTAGTAGTTCAGCTACTAGACCTAGCATGGATGTGGGCCACTGAGGAACCAGGCTAGTTAAATGATGTCTCAAGGTGGACCAAAAAACGTGTGCAATATGTCAAGATTGCATAGCATACTAATCTATTCTTTCAAAGACTTTACATGTACAGTGATTGCATTATGGGATATGTACATTGTAATACAGCTTTTGTCCAGTTTTAATAGAGACAAATACCACTGACATTATATCCAGTTGCTTTATTCCCTGTATTATCCTTATTACCTGGTCAACACCCTGAAGGGCTTTAGACTTCCAGTTTTCAGTGATATTTTCTTTGCTTCCAGCAAAAACAAATATACCAGCTGCTTCTGGTGTCTACTTCTTCCCACTTCTGCTGGCAATTTAATAAAATGTTTCCTTATATAAACTACAATTGTTTCCCAAAACTAGCACCAGTAGATAATAAGGCAGCAGCTATTTAGGATGCTGCAGCTACCATGAGGAAGCATTAGGACTGGGAGAGGAAGCCCACATAGCCATGAACAGCCCACTCTCCAACACCCAACTGTCTATTGCTGAGAGAATGGATGGATGGTTCCACCCCAAGCTTCAGGGTTCCTACCTTGGATAAGGAATAAATGGGACTTGCTATTGCCACTACAGAAGGAATGAATGAGTTGTTTGGGTGTCCAGAGTTTCGCAGAATGCCCAGATTTTTGGTGTGTTCCTCATAAAATTTGTGGTTTCCTGGCAAATCAATACAGCTGAAGCTACTAAATAATGATATACATTTGAGTTTCAGACTTCATATCCTTCAGAAAATGCATGACAATACAAATCATGTTGTTCTGGTAACTTTCTAAGTTGATAAGAACGTTGTTTAAAATCTGTCCCTATTTTTTGGTCTTTCTTCCCGCATTTCTTTAGGCTTTGTCCAGATTTCTTGCTCCAACAGGTTGAGAGGTATGGGTTTCCAAAGGAATTATGCTGTGGGCAAAACAAAATGGTAAGCATTTGAAATGTTGGGACCCACTAGATCAAGCTCCAAAACACAGAGACTCAGTGGCAAAAAACAAATGACTTGTGTGTATATCTATAAAATGTATACACACACACACACACACACACACATATATATATATATATATATATATATATATATATATATATATATATATATATATATATATATATATATATACATATATATATATAGATGTGTGTGTGTGTGTGTGTGTCTGTGTATGGAATAGTGCCTTTTCTTCAAGATATGGTGATCTTAGAGTTATTATATATAAGTTTGGGGAGGGGGGAAGGCTCCTGCAAAAAAGAAGTATAAAGGAGAAAAATGATGTTCGGGATTTGCTCTTTTCCTGCATGTCCAATCTTTTTTTTTTCATTGTATCGACACTCAACATTCCATGTACCATCATTTCATGATGGAGCCCAAAAATACTGTATTTCCAAATGCACTTCTTCCCGTGAATAACATATGTTTACTCTAGAATCTGTGGCTTTCTCTTTGGGTTAAGGCTGATATCAGCTTCCTTTTGTGTGGTCCTATTTGATACAGGTCACCAGAATGCCTTTTGCAATGCACAGCACCAAAATGAAGTCCATGTCTATTTTCAGATTGCTAGACCTTCTAGGTCAAGCAGTGTATAAATCATTGTCAATACAGAGAAGCTTATTAAATGTAATTAGTTATATTCTGCACCTTTACTTCTTATACCACAATATGATATTTATGCAGAATTATAGACAAGATCAGCAGAACCCTTTCCATGTTGCTGTGCTGTGTTTTCCATTTTAAGCATTTTTTTTTTTTTCATGAAAATTTTGCCCTTTCTAATGTCTGGTTGCATTTTAACCTCTCCCTGATAATTGCAGGAATTTTTATATCAAATGAGGAGGAAGGATACATCTATTGGTAACTCATGGACACAAATGATTCTGCATGTGTGTGTGTGTGTGTGTGTGTGTGTGTGTGTGTGTGTGTGTGTGAGTTGAGGCAGGGAATATCAGCAATAACCATCAGTATCTATTTGTCTTTGAATGCCTAAAGGACTAAATCAAAATAACTGCATGCTTTTGTCTGGGTTGGTGTAGACTTTAGTAACTGCTGCCAGGGTAACGTGAAGTTTTCTGCTTGCTGCAATTTTAAGAATGCAACTGCCATGGTCATTTATGTACTTGTCATTTTTCAGGTTATGTATTTATGTGAAAGGATATGTAGACATACCACCTTTTGAAATCAGATTAGGTAGATTTAATATGCAACTTTAACAAATGGGATGCCATTAAATATATTACATGTATTACAATATTTGAATGTAATGCTCCTTTGCCTGAAATATATCAGTAAAGCAAACAACATTAAGACCCGGAGTATCATGGTCCTCCTGTTTTTTTCCCTAAAAATCTGGACTGAGGAAGACAATAAAAAGCTGGCATTGTAGCTAATTCTAGTAGTGAGAGTAAAAAAGCTGCAAATTATCTACATTCTGCAGACACGATTTTGAATCTCAAAACTGCAGTTTCACAATGTATGACTCTTAAAACATCACATACCAAAGCAAAATTTGCAAATTGCTTCTTAAAACAGACACGTCAAACCCACTCACTGAAGACAAACAAATTAGTATTTCAATAATTCTGAAAACAATTAATAACATATACATCGCTGGTGCAAATTGTTTTCCTTAGGTACGTCCGTTTAATTATCTGAAATCATTAAATGTGTAATTATGTGTATCTTAGAATTTTGGCAATCTCTGAACAAGCTGTGCTGAAACAAAAGACTGAGGAAACAAAAGTCATTATGGGCTTATTATGTTTGAAGAAGGATTTATCATGTGAAAAGTTCGCACATTTCCCTGGTGAGAAAAGTGCAAGAGATTTATTATATTAACATTGTTCATTCTGTCTGTACACCCAAATCCATTTCTAACTCTGCAGCACAGAAGGCTTAGTTGATCAAAAAAGTCTCAGTGTCCTTTAAAGGTCTATTTGAAGTTTAAATGTCATACGACACAATGGTCGGTAATTACTGATCATGGTCTAGTTTCAAACTTTGCATCCTCACTTCCAACAAAAGTTAACAAAAAGCAAAATACAATGGTAGATAATTAGAAGCTATTATAAGTAAGAAGGAAATGTGCCAGAAAGATTTGTGATAGAAACCAGTGAGTATGGCCCTGTAAGGCTTAGGCCCTAATGATATTAATGTGTAGCCTGTTTCAGTAACGGGAAATATTCTTTTGTATTCTTTGAAAAGTGATTTACAATTGTCATTATGATTGGTGCAGTAGTTTTCTACCACTAATAGTATATTTTGGCATAATCATGTAAGTACAGTCCAGCTGTCCATTCACGATCCCTTTTTTGCCACTTTTAGACATGGGGTTAGGGTGTCACTTGAACAGTGACAATCATCTAGAGCGAAAGATCACACCACCTGGTGGCTGTCCTTGCTTCAGTTTTTCTTCCTTACCACATAGATGTGCAGGAAAAAAACAGGGCATGCAGAGAAAACCCACATGAACGCAGGGAGGACATGCAGACTCTGCAAAGAAGGCATCCCAGCTGAGAATCAAAATGCTCAACCCTTTGCTGTGTTGCAACAATGCTATCTGCTAAACCACAGTGCCACACTATATCAGTAAAATAATATTGTAAAAAATGAAAAATTCAAGACATAAAATGCCAACACTGAAAAATTCCAGAAATGAAAAGCTATACTATAAAGCATTTTTCCTGATTTTTTATTTATGTGTGACCTCAGACTTTGTTATAGTTAGGCAAGGTTTGATGGTGGTGGTGAGTACACATCTTTCTCAAATGCATTTTGTTTGAATGCTTTGAAAAAACGGATGTTTTTTATGTTTATATTAATTCATTCTTTGTGCAATCTCTATGCAAATAATCCTGCAGATTTGCTTTTACTTTTTTAAACCTTTCTGTCTGCTCTATTCCATCCCCATTCTCATGTGTTACCTATTCAGTACAGCAATGCTTTCAAAGTAATTTGTCTTATGGTGTGTTAGTAACACATCCAAACCCCATTGTTTGCTTCTCCTTTACTATTTCACTTTCTGCTTTCCATTCCAACTAATTATGATTAAGTAAAACAGAAAAAATGAACAGACTATGGTCTTTGGCCACAGAGGCTAATGAATTGCTCATGTATTCATTTTCTTGTGCACAAATCGTGTTGAGTAATTGAAACATTCCAGCAAGTGGACTTCACTCATACAATCTTTGTTGCTATATCATTCAACCAACTGTGTAATGTGTAATGATGAGTATTGTTTTGTTATTAATGGTGACTAAAAATGAACATGTGAAAAGAGAAGCAAAAGGTCTTTATCATGGATATCCAACTAAAAGGGCTTATATTGTGATTCTGCAATATATGGGGTGCTTTTGTGCCACTGATAAATATATTACTTTGCTTCAAAAAACTTTCAAGTGAGATCAAACCCACACTAATATATTTGAATACAGAACTCTGGTTATTAGGGGATAAGCTCCATAGTACCTATAAGTCACCTTTACCCCTTAATATAGTCTTTACTTACAAAGGTTTTAATGGTGGCCTAATGGTTAAGGTGTTTGCCTTACAAACGCAAGGTGCAGCGTTTGAGTCTCACAAGGGATAAATGGCTAGGCTTAAAATGGCTCGCAAGGGCAGTTAGCTTAGTACTAATCTATGAAATATGCCTAAACCTTATGTATACCTTCATTTGTTATTGATATCTGTCTTTATTACTCACATATGTATTGCTGTGTGATGTTTTCACTTTTGGGAAGATTTGCTGCTACTTCTGTTCTATGTACTAGTGAAAGTAATATTGCCAATATCTGGCAACAATATACATATAATTTATTGCCACTGCCTAGGTCATAGATAAATACAGGTCTTGAACTAGCCCAGCTACTTACCTAACAAATATATAAACCGTACCTTAGGGTACAATATTATTATTAGGGTACAATATTATTATTTTGCTTGACATTCAAATCTGTCTGATAAAACAGGCTTGACTGATCATCAGTCACTTTAAAGCAACAGAAGATGCTGCTAAAAGCTATGATAAACCTCAAAATTGCTGATTTTTACAGACAAGAATGAGATTCATATCCATGTAGCTCAGAATGCTGAAAAGCAGCCATCAGATCTAAGGTAATATTTAAATAATCTAATAAAAATGGAGTCATCATCATCATCATCTCTCTCCTGCCAGTAGGTCCATTTCTGAATGCAACCATTGAAAGCAAACCTGAGCTGGAATGGAACTAGACTTATAAAGAGAGATAATTAAGAAACAAAACGATTATACAATCTTGGCAAACACTGATATTAATGGGCAAAAAATAAAAAGAAATATACATTTGCTATGCATTTTGCACAGTGCACATTAGGGCTACATGACAAAATGCACCCAGATAGTAATGGTGATATGCACAAAGGGTGGGAAGCATAGCCTGTTATATAGTTTGCTTATACTTTGCATAAGCTGAGATCAGACGTGGGTAAAACAATTTGTTTTCCAGAGCTGCCAGGATGGTTTGCAAATGTGCAGAACAGTGGCATGATGTGGGTATTCATGCCATGCAGAACAGAAGCATTTCTTTGGGGAAAACATTTAAAACTGGTGACAACTCTGACCTTGTCAAAATATTCCTAAAGCAAAAAAAGAAAAATGCTACAGCTTAACAATTAAATTTCTTGAAGCTGGTTACAAAGACAGAGTGCTGAGACAATCTCTTGAGTTCACGTGTATTAAATCTTTAATGCCCCAATAATCTGATCACGTATAATTATTGCATGAAATGTGAGACACTGCACACATACAGCCGTAAAGTAAAAAGAAATACAACAAAATTTGCAAGATGCTGATCTCATGAAATCTACAGCAGGTGCCACATATATGGATTCTGTCCTTCAACTGGTAATTGTCACCACTGTAGCATTATCAGTATGTATGTGACTCTGGCATCCCATTGAAGGTGAAAAATGTCGGTACCTGTGAAATGACTTCTAAAAGTGGCAAGATGGGCAATCTGGCAGTATAGAGAGATAAAGCCCAGTCTCTGATGCAGGCGGACCAAGTTCAATTAGCAGCTCCAACACCTGACAGAGCTGGTAGAGAGGATGTGAAATTCCTATCCTGGGAGGAAGTGTCATGCCAACAGCTCTGTGGAGAAGTTCTGATGGAGACCCAAGCTCAGAGAGAAATAGATGTCAGGCTGGGGGCAGGGTAGATGGTACAGTGCACATGCCTCTTGGGCCTGGGGGTGGAGATGCATGCCATAGTTCCCCAAACTCAGCCAACCACAGCATAAATGTTAGGACTGGAGATGAGGGTATACAGGGCTACCAGAAAAAAACAGCCCACCATGGATGACAGCAGCACCCTAGAAGCTCATCCCATGCCACTGCTGAGTGAAGAAAATGCATAACTTGAAACCTCAGATGAAGAGGTTCATGGGGTGGGAAGGCAAATTTAAAGGTAGAGGGGTCCAGGCAAAGAAAAAAGAAACGCTAAACATGATGAACAGTCATACTTCTCAATGTTGTAGAGCAAGAAATATGGACACAGCTAGAAATAAAAGTGGGACAAAGGCTCAAAAATAAGCACAATTTTTAAATACTGTTCTTACAAACTTAGAAAGTTGAAAGAATAACAGGTTTTGCATTAGCATGAATTTTCTGAAAGGGTATGAAGTCTGAAACTCAAATGTCTGCCAATGTTTTCTAACATCAGTCTTTAATGGTTTGTCACTATTTTGCCAGAAAACCACAAATTTATGAAAAACAGACAAAAATGGTGGCTAAAATCTGGACATTCTGTGAAAATATGTACAAATGAGAGGTCTGAGAACAGTTCATATTGGAAGGATTCACTGATGTGTAAGAATCTCCTGAGACCCTGGATAAGGGTAATAAAAAAGTGGATAGATACAGTTCATACTGTAACTGTACAATTAGATGCAGAGTACCACAACGGAATATTATGCTTACATACATTGATGTACATAATATACTACCCAGGCGACACTAAGTATAATACCCAAGAAGCTTCTTGGTTTTACAGCCAGTTACTGGTGAACTTGATAGCACTGATTGCAGGCTATATAGGCAATTCCAGCATTCTCTTCCATTGCATGGTCCAATAACAATGAGACTGGTATTATTTCAGATTTGTCTGGAGATGTTCATACTGCTTTTACTACAGAACTGTAGTTGGAAAAAATGTAGTCCTTATTTGATGGTTGCAGTACTCCAACAGGGTTTTCCATAGTTCAGCATCCAAGCTCATTTGTGGTTGGAGGGTGGTATTACAACTAGTTGTCATTTTCCTGTACAACTGTCCAAGTTAAACTTTGGAACTTCCAAGTCCTTTGTGTATGTTATAGCCCCAGGAGCAAACTATGGGTTCTCCTTTAATTTTCATCTGCCTGGTAATGTGAAGTCCTTCTTCTAGAAAATTCTGGGCTTCCTTAATGACTCTGTATTGATGCCCCAAACTAGTTAGTCTTCACAATGGGCTTTGGCTTTACTCATGTGATTATCTCTGATACCTATAATTTTAGACATACTCTGGACTCGGTGGGCTTTCCATCTCAGTATGTCTTCCTAAGTTTGGTCAGATCACTATCTTGCTCAAGTTGCTGTTACCTAAGTTACAGCCTTAGAATCCTGAGTTATAGAAATCTGTATGTTGTGAGTATTGATAATTTCTAGACCTTTGATTGCTTTTACAGCCTTGAATGTTGCTGTTTTGCTGTTGGCCAGTGGTCTTGTTGTATTTTTGTATTTCTCAGCTATTGTAAGGTGTCTGAATAGCAAGGAGCTATTCCTCAGTCATAGCTCAGAGGTGGTTAATAGGTTACCAGCACAAGAGATATTTTAAGCCTATCCAAGTCTGCCCCAAATTTACCAAAATATTGCTGACATATGTCAATACACCAAGGAATTTTACGGTTACGTGATGTGCCACGCAATCACAGCCCTTAAGGCAAAATAACATACCCAACATACTAGTAATAGGTGATTCTATAGCCAGACACACTGATGTCCCACTCACTAGGCTGAATAAGGAGAAGGTAACTGTTAGATGCCTGTCGGGTGCCAGGATCCGCCACATAACACAAGCACTCAGGTCACTCCAGAACAAGTACAAATATGACTCTGTCATTGTCCATGTTGGTGTGAATGACCTGAGTCATCCCTCCCTGCGCTACATGAAAAGAGACATGGAAGATCTCTCTGATCATGTACCCCAGGCCAGTATGACCTTGACCCTGAGTAGCATCCTGCCCTCACCAAGAATGATACCATGGTATAAAGAAAAAATTATCAAGTTAAACAATTGGCTAAGTTTCTGGTGTCATTCAAAGGGGATCCAGTGTCTGTCCACCTGGGATGACATGCTCAACAAGCCACACTGCTTCGCTAAAGATGGCTTGCACCTGTCACCGTTAGGCTTTCAAATACTGGCCAAAGCTCTTGCCACCCCCATAGTGCCTTTTTTAGGCAATGCTCAAAAGACAAACCCACCACCATAAATAGCACAAGTAACAAAAAACTGAGGGTAATGCTACTCAATGCCAGAAGTCCAAACCTCAAAATGCACTCGAGGCACTTCTCAGTATGGAGAAAATCAATATATGTGCAGTAACAGAAACCTGGTTTTAGGCTCCAGAGAGCACCCCAGCACTACTAGCTACAACTCATACCATACATTTCAGCCACAGAACTCAGATTGAAATACAAAAGGTGGGGGCATATCCATATTCATCAAGGATACCCACACCTCCAAGTTAGTGGCACAGCACGATGCTTCAGAGATCATCCATGTGCAGCTAACAACATGTTAAACTGCAATTCAAATTGTAGCTTGCTACAGATCACCTACCATGTCCCAGGACCCCCATTCCACATTTCTGGAAACATTGGGAAACATAAAGGTCCTACCAAACACCCTAATATTGGGTGATTTCAATCACCCAAACATTAACTGGGAGAACTACTCAAGTACTAACTCCCTTGCCCAACATTTCCTAGAATTTATAAAGTCAAATGCTCTGGATCAACTGGTCAACACTCCCACCAGAGGTGACAACATATTGGACCTGGTCATCACCAACATGGGCAACTGGTATTCCACTCCAGAGGTCAACCCTTCGCTGGTTAGATCTGACCATAAACAAATCACTTTGGATATCCACATTCCACCCCCACCCCCGGACAAGAAAACCATTGTGAAAAACTTTTCAAAAACAAACTTCACATTACTTAAGACCGAGGTGGAAGTTTCAAAGCCCCCATGCTAAAGGATAATGCTGTCCAAGCTGCAAAATTCTTTACTAATGCATTCTACGGGCACCTACAAGAATGCATGGATCGTGCTATCCCAAGCAAAACCAAGACTCACTCCTCCAAGAAAACAAAACCAGTCTGGTGGACTCCTGCCATAAACAAGCTATACAATAGAAGGAGAAAACTAGTACAGAAAAGAGTAAAATCACATGAAGGGAAGACATCCCTGATCAGTATCAGCAAGAAACTATGATCTCTAATAAACTCATCCAAGCGAGCTTCGGAAGAAAATTACCAAGGATTCCAAAAATAACCACAAGGCATTCTTTAGCTATGTCAAGAATCTAAGTGGCAATGCTCAGATCTGCTCAGAGTTAGTGCAGAATGGCACAAAATACAGTGAACCGACCAATATCGCCAACATCCTAGCAGACAGGTTCAGCGCAAACTTCACCCCCTCTCACCCCCAAAAAGGCCCATAACCATACCAGAAGAATGTAGAGCCCCTTAAATCACAGACACTCAGGTTAAAACAGCCCTCTCCAAAGTCAAAGACACAGCATCAATGGGACCAGACAGTGTCCCAGACTGCATCCTACATGAGCTCAAAGACGAACTAACCCCTCACCTAAACACACTGTTCAAACTCAGTCTGTCCACAGGCTACATATCCATAGAGTGGCGCACAGCAATGGTTATTCCACTCCACAAAGGTGGAGCCACAACAGACCCCAGGAACTATCTCCCTATAAGCTTGACTAGCTTGGTTTGCAAGGCTATGGAGTGCATCATCATGGAACTCATTAACAGAGACATTGGGAACCTCCAAACACTGGACCATACCCAGTTCAGCTTTGTTAAGGGCAGATCATGCCTCCTAAACCTGGTGGACTTCTTTGAGATGGTTACCAAGGCTATAGACGAGGGAAAAGTGGTACACACAGCCTACCTAGACCTCGCAAAGGCCTTCAACATCATTCCCCATTCTGGTATTTTAGACAAGCTCACCAGCCTGAACATAAACCCCTACGTCACAAGATGGATTGCCAGGATAGAACCCCCATGGTGAGAGTTGCGGGAGCTAGGTCCGACTCTAAACTGATTACAAGTGGCGTTCCCCAGGGCTCAGTTCTAGGACCCCTCCTGTTCAGCATATACTTCTCAGAGGTACAGGCAAGCACAGGAGGACTATGGCTGACCAGGTTCACAGATGACTGCAAACTAGGGGCTATAATTGACTCTCTGGCTGACACATACATCCTCCAAAAGGGTCTCACTGAGACAGATACCTTGTGTCAAACTCATGGCCTCAAGCTAAATGCCAAAAAGTACATAGTCATCCCCTTTGGAAAAAATAAAGTACCCACACACTACCACATAGGTGTTAGTCCCCTAAATACAGAAGATGTAATAAGGGATCTGGGGATCCAAGTAGATAGTAATCTCTCCTTTGATAATCACATTACCAAAGTCATTAGAAAATCCTTCTACGTGGCCCACCTAATCACAAAAGGGTTCGCATCCAGATCAAAAGAGGTCATTGTGTCCCTGTACTCATCACTCATCAGACCCATCATAGAGTACAACTCCTCATTTGGGATGTACCTTACAAGACACCTGCAACAGCTGGAAAGACCACAGAAGTACCTCACCAAGAGGATCACTGGCCTCAAACAGATGCCCTATGCAGCTCGACTGAAGAAACTCCAGCTATACTCGGTTGCATACCGCCTACTCAGAGGTTATCTCTGCCTGACATACAAGGCCATGTCCAACCCAGAATCGATGGACATGCTCCACCTAAAGGAAACCTTATCCCCTCGAGCCACATGCTCTAGGGATCTAAACCTCACCACAACATTAAATAGGACGTGCTGGAGGGATAGATTCCTGTCCCAAAGACTTTCCATGCTTTGGAACAAGATTCCAATCTACATTAGGTAGAGCTCCTTGCTAACACTCTTCAAGAGAAACCTTGATGAGTGGATGGGAAACAGAAAGTTTACCCCGGGGATCACTTCAGTGGCTCTGCTGGACAGAGGCACAGGGAACTAATCTTAGGGGGTGATGAACGCCAACACATTCTGGATAGGCTTATAAATGTCTTCGGGCAGATAGCCTAGTACCTACCTATGAACCTATGAACCTATTATAAACTTGTTTAAACATGCAATGCACAGACATAGGCACTTATAATAATAATTTCCTCTATATACCCAAAAAGCAGCCAAGCTAGTGTGTTGTAATTACCACTTTACAGATTTACACACAGAGGAACACTGAACCAAGAATCTTGTCATTGATTGTAGCTTACTTAACATCACCCTAGCTAAACTATTCTATACCATCTTGGTACTACCCCCTTTATAGCCTACTATATTAATACTGGAAACCAAGGATCTGAACTTTCCTACCATCTCTTTAGCTACTTTGTAGACATGGAATATAAATCAAACCAGAACTATATAAAAATCAGGCATCAACTGAATGTGTCAAATAAACAAATGAAAGAATATAAGGTGAAGGATCAGATGACAAGGCAAGAAATGTGGAAAATGCATAAATATAGTTGCAAGTATAGAAAACTTCTGGAAGAAGCTGATGTTATCAGGATTGAATGCAGGAATGGTTGGGAAGAAGTGAATTCAAACCAAAAGATGAAAGGTTAATATTGGTGACCCAAGATAGTGGTGGACTACATGCACCTTGGTTTAAAAAATCCATTGAACAAGTGGGAGAAACAGACAAATGTAGGTTTTGTAAAACAGAACTGTAAACAGTCACACACCTTGTTGCTGGATGTGACATACTAATGACAGAAGGCTTGTATACTGAAAGACATAATAATGTGGCAAGACTGTTGCACTGGGGATTGTGCAAAGATTATAATAATGAAGTAGCTGAAAAACACTGGAAACATGAGCCATACATAATCCAAGAGCTCAATCATAGCTCTCTTCGTATCATAGAAAATGATGAAATCTACATCACATGGGATAACCCATTGCCAACAGTTCAAAAGATACATAAGAGAAAATCACATATAGTGGTCCATGAAAAGAAGACAAAAGTAGCATTGATCATTGAAATTGCTACACCCAGTGACTACAGTGTCTTATGTACAGAGAGAGGCACAAAGTCATAAAATACCAGGATTTGCAGGTAGAAACGAGAACAATATGGAAGAAAAATACCCAGACAGTTCCAATAGTAGTAGGAGCAATGGGTCTTATAAAAAAGAATCTACAATCATATTTAGATATGTTACCAATACATGTAACTGTACGAATTGCAGGCGTCATTACTGGGCACATTGCTGGTGCTGCGAAGAGCAGGTTTGACTGACATCAAAGATTGAAACAATACTAATTTCATGAACTTTAATCATACTTTGACTTAGGAATGGAGTCCATTCCTGTCATGGTATTAGAAACCTAAAAGACTTGGAGAAATTAAAAAAGGGAATAGACATGGGCATCTGGATACAATGTAGAAATTGTCTCATGTTTTCTGACAACCTCCTAATTCTCAAACAATATGATACAGTACATTAGAGATGTAGTTATATAGTCACTGATGGTGACTCTCACATACAGTCACTAGAAATACCAAACAGGTTGTTAGAAATGCACAACACAACACCTGCTGCACTAACTACAGGACAAACACATAGGCCCGCATATGTTGAGGCTATTAAAAGTAATTTAACCAAACCTTAAAGACTTTCTTGAATGCAGTAATTACGATAATTATCCTTGGCAACCACAAAAACATACTAAAAACTACACTCACCACATCACATTCAGCCTCACCTCACAGTGTCTCAACATCTAAGCCCATAAGGCAGACCACCGCACAACCCAATATTGGTCATAAGTGAGTCCATTGTGAGGCATACCAGTGTTCTACTAATCAGGCAGGAGATGATCACAGTCAACTGTCTATCAGAGCCAAGGAGCCACCAAATAACATATGCACTCAAGTCACTGAACCACAATTACCAGTATGGGTCAGCAATAGTCCACATTAGTGTAAATGTACCAGGTAGATGGATCGCTAACTCTGTAGTGCAACATAAGGTGGGTGCTACATTGTTGAGTGTATTATATTTCGAATGAGATGTAAAACTGAGGTACCATCTGCATGATTTGGTGGTAGCTCAGGTGGATGTAAAAGATCTCATGACATTTATTAAAAAGAGTAGGAGGAATTCCCTGACAAACTGGCCAAATTTCCACCAGCAGTATATATACTACCTTGGGTCTCTCCTGAAAAGAAGCCACTTGCCTAGTGGGACTAACCTCATCAATGAAGGAGATGGAGAAAGAAAGAAAGAAAGAAAGAAAGAAAGAAAGAAAGAAAGAAAGAAAGAAAGAAAGATGACTTGAGACATAGCTCCCAAGCCTATATGAAGATATATATGATTGAGTTCTTGGACTATGTGCTTCAGGCCAATATGAGCTTAGCATTGTGCATCATTCTACCTTCTCCAACTGTTTAATTAACATTTATTTACAGGGAAAATCCAACTGGGACAGAGCCCATTTTTACCGGAGGCCTGGAAAAAAACACTCCAAATGCATGTCTTTGGAATGTGGGAGGAAACCAGAGCACCCACAGGAAACCCACATAAATGCAAGGAGGACATGTAGATTCTACAGAGAAGGCACCCAAGTAGAGAATAAAACCGGATAACCTCTTGCTGTGAGGTGACAATGTTAACCACTGCAACACTCTGCCCCCCAAACTATGATGGCACAATTTGAACAAAAGATAATTGAATTTAATAATTGGTTTAGATTTTGGTGTCATTCAAAGGGAGTACAGCCTGGAAGGATATGACTGACAGACAATGCTGCCTCACCAAGGGATGGTCTGTAACTGTGTCCATTATGCTTTTGTATATATTGGCTAACATTTTATCCACCTCCATAGTGCCTTTTATGGCACTGTCAAACTGGATAAACCACCTGATGTAGCTAGACCTACTCTGAATAATCTATAAGTGTTACTGTTCAATGTCTAAACAAAAAAAGTCCACACCCTGCAAGGTCTCTTCAGCCTGGTTGGAATTAAAAAGTGTTTGTGTAGAATAAAGTTTAGAGCACCCAGCTTGAACATGGAATAGCACTACCATATCCTAGCACTATATAACATCTTGTCCATAGCCCCAGAAACTATCCTAGGAACCCCCTGTTGAAACCCAATTATTAATCCTAAACAGCCTACCTCATTACAGGAGCAGAAAACATGGATACAATTTCCAATTGTCTCTTTGGCCAGTTTGGTAGATTTTGGCATGTTAAGGTAATTTAGCAATTGTAATTAAGTAATGTAAATCCACAACTTCTTTGAAAGCAAAAATCTCACATACAAATGAGATTGTCAGGAATACCCACACTACATATCTTACACACACTGTTCACCACACAAACAGATTGTCTTATGTTTTGGTGCTTAAAAGAAACCTACCCAAATGTCAAAGACCTTCAAAGACACCAAACAGCAACAAAACCCCTCAGCAATCACTAAAATACTCACCAAAAGCAACATCAAACATCTGACATAAGCCTACACCCAACAGCCTCCCAAGAGCAATGCTCATAACACCCACATATAGTTTACCTAACACTCCTATCATTGGGGAATCCATTGTGCAACATACAAATGACCCACTCACCAGGTTAGATGAGGAGTAGGTAACAGTTGTTTATCTGGCATCAGGATCTGCAATATCATGCACACAGTCAGGTCACTGCACCCTAGGTTGCAATATGATTCTATCACACTCCATGTGGGTGTAAATGAGCTGAGACATACCTCACTGAACTATATGAAAAGGGACATAATGGACCTCTCAGAATATGTGTCACAGATAGGTATGCATCTTGCACTGAGAAGCATTCTACCTTCACAAAAGATGATTCCACAGCATGAACATAAAATGGTTTTACTAAAAAGCTTAGTTTCTGGTGTCAATCCAGGTGGAACCAATATCTGTCTGCATTGGAGGACATGATCTACAGACCACATCGCTTTGCCAAAGATGGGCTACAACTGTCCACCCTAGGCTTTCAGATACTATCCAAAACTTTATCCAGCACCTTAGAGCCTTTTTTAGGCAATACTAAAAAGACTAAACTATCAACATAGTGAAAATGTCTCCAAGCTACCTTAAGGTGTTATTGCTCACTGCTAAGAGCCTGAACAAAAAACTCCACAACCCTTCAAGCCCTCCTCACTTTGGATAATATAGACATCTGTGCTGTGACCAAGACTCAGTTTAAAGTCATAGAAAGTATCCTGACAGTGCAAAGCTTCATAGCCTTCCATGCATTTAGATGAACAACAACACAGACTGAGGCCAAATGTGTTTCATCTCAATCTCCATTCACAACAATCATACCTACAGGTTGGTTAAGCAGGATAATACCATGGAGGTCCTCCATGTGCAAATCACCAGAGATAAGGCCCCTCACCATATCATGCTTATGTACAAGTCACAATCTCTGCCCCTAGAGCCTCACAACTCTTACCTAAACCTATTAGAGGCACTCACCATCCAGCCAAACACCCTATTCATGGGTGAATTTAACTACCCCTATATAGACTGGGAAACTTACACAGCCTCAAACTCACAGGCACAACATTTCCAATATGAAGTCAGGATCAGTGTGACCATGTCCACCAAGAGACCGATCACCAACAGAGTACCCCAGAGTTCCATCCTATGTCCACTCCACATACATGCAGCTAAAATAGTAAAAAGGTCATTCTCTGTCACCCAACTTATAGGTAAAGGTATGGCATCCAGATCCACAAAAGTTATAGTACCACTCTATTTAGCCCTTATTGGACCTATTATTGAATACAGTGCTGATACTGGCATGTATCTAACCAGATTCTTGCAACAGTTGGTATGTCCACAAACGTTTCTCACCAAGAGAATTCAGGGGATGAACACTCTGTCCTACATGGATCTCCTAAAGGTGCTGCCTCTGTATTCAGTCTCCTACAGGCTGCTGAGAGGGGATCTTTGCCTGGCTTACAGGGCTTCCTAAGAACCAGTGCTGATGGATCTGTTGCACATGCGCAAAACAAACAATAATAAAAACACTAGATCCAGGGATCTAAATTTTTTTTGTGACATAAACAGAATGTGGTGGAGAGATAAATGTGTGTCTAAAAATACCACTGCACTATGGAATAGTCTTCCTATCCATTTAAAACAGAGTTCATCCTTGACACTGTTCAAGTGAAAACCTTGACAATTGGATGGGAAATCTTAAATTTACTCCAGGTATGGTACCCATGTGCCTTATGGACATAGGTCATCAATAAGAAAAGTATTATGCTAACTAACACCAACTATAAATCATTAGTTACCTCCCTACTAACTTGCCCCCTCATATAGATGCCCATGATACTCAGAACACAAATGGTTTGGTGCGTGTGCCTATGCTTGCAAGGCCTTAGTGGCCAGTAGCCTTGAAACAACCTATGATCCTATGAATTTATGAACTCATAATAGTCGAAGTACCATACCATATTTTTGGGAGCTATTGGTCCCCCTCTATGATCCAGGAAACCCATACACCCATACTACTTACTTAAATGTACTGGAGTCACTCTTCATTTATCCCAGTGCCATAGTCATTGGGAACTTGAACCACCCCACTATAAACTGGGAATCATGCACAACACTAAACTTGCAGGCCTAAAGATTCATGGACTTTGTCAACACAAATGCCCTGGACAAAGTAGTTTGAAAGCTCACTACAGGCACAAACATCCTCAACCTTTTCCTTACTAACACGGGTGAATATTGCCCTCCACCAGAGTTTAATGTCCTCAATGGTCAGGGTGGACCATAAAGCTCTCTCCTTTGAAAAAAAAAATAATCTGGTACACTAGCTAACCCTGGAACTTTTAGGAATTACTCCAAAGCTACCTTTCCACTATTAAGTCATACCCTGGTAAAATTTCAAGTCCACCCCCAAACACAGGGAACACTGCTCCTTATGCATAGTTGCTCACAAAAACTCTTTACAACCATGTATATGGCTGCATAGAGACAGTGGTTCCAGCAGAAATAAGCAAAGGACTAACTTACAAAACAAGCTGTCCTGATGGAATCTCAACATCAATAGGTTGTACAACAAAAGGAAGAAATCATGGCCAAAATTAGGAAGTGCAATGCCCAGCAATGTAAGACCTCACTCATCAAGCTAAATAAGCAACACAAGGAACTAGTGAAGTCTACCAAAACCAAATATGAGTTTAACGTAGCCGTCCCAGCTACGGGCAATTACAAAGCATGCTTGTTAGCACCTTCAAAAACAATACACAACAATGTGCCAGACTCCATGTAAGTGGATCCACCTACACTAAGACATAGGTTATTGATAATCTACTGTCTGATTAATTTAGCTCCAACTTTACCCTACTTTCTCCTCCTGACACCTCTAAACAAATGCTCCCAACCATAACTTCTGTTATGTTACACACAGATTAGACAGCTGGCTCACAGACAGGACCCAAGAAGTCAGGCTAAGGGATTCTTCATCTACCAAAAAAATAGTTACTAATGGAGTCCTTCGGAGCTCAATGCTGGGGATGCTGTTTTTTTGGCATGTTATTTACTGAAGTTAAGGCTAATGTCAATTACCTCTGGCTGACCAAGGCCGCAGATGATTGCAAACTAGACACAGTCATAGAATCTTCCAGACATAAATACTCTTCAAGAAGGCCTGACAAACTAATCACTGGAGCCAGAGTCACAGGCTAAAACTCATTGACATGAAATGTGTAATAACCTTTAGTAAGATGGCCAAACTTGGAAATTACTACATTGATAATACAACACTGAGAGAAGATATTGTGGTCAAGGATTTGGGAAGCCATGTGGACAATGACTTTGCCTTTGACCGTCATAAATCTATTGTAGTAAAGAAATCATAGGAAAATACTAGACAAACTATCCTTGTGGGCCATTTTAAGTCTAACTCAAAAACAAGGCCAGCACTGAACGTGGTTAAAATAACTCAATTTTATTCAACCACGAATCACCAAAAGGGTAGGGTAAAACCCTCTAACCCCACAAAAATCCAACCAGACCGGTTTCAGCGGAAATAGCCTTCCTTAGTGTCAAACAAAATATTGTCACATCCACATAACTTAAACAAATTCATTAATTAAGCACAGTTGGTAATTGGTTAATTATAAATGATCATTTAATCCAGGCTGAAAGAGCACACCTAGTTTAATAATCCACTTCTTTTCTTTAGCATTCAGAATAGTATGCCACCCAGATTTATTAGTCTTGTCACCAAATATTTTATCAATGACAGTAAATCTGTAGGAAGCATTACCATGTTTGAGTGTTTGTTTGAATAATGCATTTGATTGTCTCTTATTCCTAAAATCGCTCAAATGTTCACCAGTCCAAAAGCCTAGAGGTTTAGATGTTTAGCCAATGTAAAAAGCAGAACATGTACATGTTACCAAATATATTACCCACTCAGACCTGCAATTGGCCAGGAACCTAATATCATAGACCAACGTAGTACTTTTGTTTGATTTTATTAACTCTAATGCAGTGTGTGCAGTGCCCACAACCACACAGTATCACCCTTGTAATGGTGCATTGCTGTCATGTCATAGAAGCCCCCAGATGATGTTTGTAATGACTGAAGTAGCAATCTAGTGTCCTCCCTCTCTGAAATGAAAACAGTCCAACAAATATAAATCCATAGTCCTGATCATATTATATCCAACGACCAACTTTGAGTTGTGACCAACCAGCAAGAACTCAATAGAATCCACCACGGATGTGAGCAGCAAATACACTGGAGCCAACAGTGAAGAAAATGCAGAACACCAAGCCAAAATTACTCTCGCAAGTACGGCAAGTGCACAGGCTCAACAAAATTCAGACAAACTCAAAAATCAAGGCCAGCACTGAATGTGGTTAAAATAACTCAATTTTATTCAACCATGAATCACCAAAAGGGTTGGGTAAAACCCTCTAACCCCACAAAAATCCAAGCAGACCAGTTTTGGCTGAAATAGTCTTTCTCAGTGTCAAACAAAACATTGTCACATCCCCAAAATGTATACAAATTCATTAATTAAACACAGTTGGTAATTGGTTAATTATAAATGATCCTTTAATCCAGGCTGAAAGAGCCCACCTAGTTTAATAATATGTTTATTTTCTTTAGCATTCAGACTGGTATGCCACCCAGATTTATTAGTCTTGTCACCAGATATTTTATCAATGACAGTAAATCTGTAAAATGGGGTCTAGATGTTTAGCCAATGTAAAAAGCAGAACATGTAGCCAAGATAGGAAGGACCTGTTGTCATACAAGGAACATTCATCTGATAAAACATTGGATCTGAGGTTAGTTACCACATATGGATGTAACACAGGGGCATTTATGGATATCATTAACAGGCATTGTAACATATTGCTATTGGATCATAGGTTATCTGACATTTTAGGCAATAGATGCCTATTTTTGTTTTGGAGAGGGAGGACACTGGGTTCCTAATTCAGTCATTAAAAGCATCATCAGGGGGCTACTACGACATGACAGCAATGCACCATTACAGAGGAGATACTGTGTGGTTGTGTACCTTCTGGGCACTGCTCACGCTGCATTAGAGTTAATAAAACCAAACAGTTCAGCAGCATATTACGTTCCTGGTCAATTGTAGGTCTGATTGGGTAATATATTTGGTAACATGTACATGTTCTGATTTTTACATTGGCTAAACATGTAGACCCCAACACTTATGGATTGGTGAACACTTTATTGATATTAGGAATAAGAGACAATCACATGCATTATTCAAACATACACTCAAACATGATGATGCTTCTTTGTTAGCGACAATGTTTTCTTCAAAACATGAAATAAAGCAGTTGTTTTCCATACAATGAAATAGTCAGCAACTACTAAAGCACTAATTCACTATTATCTAAGTGAAGTAATGTCTTTCAGAGTTGATATTACAGGGAGCAACAAACATTGCAGGGTTTCAGATGGTTTCTTCTTGTGGTGTCAGGCCTCACTCTGTCATTTCTGTTATTTATCTTTTTTCCACAGCCTTTTCAACTGTCAGGATTATTGCAGAATGTTGAGATTTTTACCTCACATATTATGTCTTGTCCTCATAAAATTTGTGATTTTCTGGCAAATTATTGAGAATTAAAGTCATTAAATAATGACAGACTTTTGAGTTTCAGACTTCCTACCCTTCAGAAAATGCATGCTGATGTTAATCTAATATTCTCACAATTTTCTAAGTTTATAAAAGCAATATTTAAAATTTGTCCCTATTTTTGAACCTTTGTTGGGATTTCTTGCATTAAGAACTTGAGATGTATGCATTGTTTACATGTTAGACAATGCTTGAGGTGTCAACGTTTGTCATTAACTGATTTTATTCTGCAGTGTAAGATACCAATGCTTTCCTTTTCAGGTGGCAATTTCATGAATCTACAGATTTTGCTAGTCATAGATTGCTATTTGGGTATATTCTCCATGTCTGTGTATACCTTTAAGCTTTTTGTAAATGCTGTTATCATACACATTGCTTTGAGGATATAAATTACCATTTGCCCTTTTGAAAACCATGTATTTAGGGCATTTAAGCAATTTTAAAGTGTGCCTTTGATACTTTTGTGGCAGCTTAGTTATTTCTAAGAGACACTGTTTTCAACATAAATCAGATTCTTTTAATCTGAACTGATAAATACAGACAATAAAAGTAATCCTAATATAGATCCCCTGGGCCATTCCTGTACTGGTATGGCTTTATTAGAAGAAGGCAATATATTGTATACATGACATTGCTGCAAAATTAATTATGGGGGTGGAGGTTGACCAAGCCTTTTGATCATAGGGTATACATATAATATAATATAATATAACAGGTTCATGTCAAACCCACGACATGTTGAAATATCGAAAGTCAGTACACCGACACGAAACCATCAACATTTCAAAACATCGACAGTACAGGTATACGAAAGGACAGCGCTAACATGGGTCCTGCAAGGGGGAAGTAAAGGATATGATATGATACTGTACCCATACTACTTCCCCCTTGCAGGACCCATGTTAGCGCTGTCCTTTCGTATACCTGTACTGTCGATGTTTTGAAATGTCGATGGTTTTGTGTCGGTGTACTGACTTTCGATATTTCAACATGTCATGGGTTTGACATGAACCCAATATAACATATTACAGTCCCAAAGGTTCTGATGAGATATACGAAACTCTGAAAATTCAGTGTGTTGAATCATTTATCCACATTTATGCATACTTTAGCAGCAAGAAGCAGTGTGAAATACCAGTGCTTATGCCCTTTTCTGAATTTACATTTTCTATGGCCAGGTTCTGATATTTCAGTAGGTGATAGATGATGCATGTTGCCTTAAATTTCACAATATAAATAGTTTTGTTTTCCAGTACATTTACAGAATCCAGAACTGTTTTCCTTTTAATAATATTAAATTTTCTATGGTTGGATACTCGCCGTTTTCGTATGAAGATGCATTACATCATCACAGGACAGAATTGTCTAGACATTCTGCAGTTTGTTAAAAAAGGGCAGATTCAAATATCTGTAAACTCTGTGGAGTGCACTACACCAGAGCTGCTGTTGTTTTTTTTTCTCTCGCTTTGTGTTATTTGGAACTGTTATAACCACCAAGCTGTGTACTTCACCTCAACTATTGCTATTTGCCTGGGAGTATTACTTGGACTTTGGAAATCATTAATGCCACAGACAGCTACATCGACATATATGGTTCCAGACTTGCTGAAATGTATTTACATCCTGAAGTTTCAGTTATCAAACACAAGTACTTGGAAATAACAGCTACAAATGCAGTTAGGGTTTTTTTGTCCATTAGACAATTACATACAAAGTAATTACATTCCTTTCTCTGTGCATTTGAAATACTGTTCTTTGTGCAAAATCATTTCTTTTTTAATGGTAAAAAGTTTCCATTTGTTTACTTAACAAAGAGTATAGCCAATGTTTAATGTTTTGAGTGAAGTATATCCTCACAGCATGCCTCTTTCAACCTGTAGGCACTGAAAATAGGAACAAGGGCCAACTAAGAATCTGGACATCAAAGTAGCATAAAATTTGAACACCAAATTGCACATATCTCTTCCCACTTCCAGTAGGAATGTGGGATACTTCTCAGAAACACCGTCATCAACCCCTTTTTTCCATTTTTTATATGGGGTCAGGGGGTTGTGTTAACTATTTACATCCCTCTTGATTCAATGTCACACTTCTGCCTTCTCTGACACACATGCCTGACTGGAGCAGTCCTTCTCTCCCACAATCCACTCACCTCTTTGATGGCCTCCTTAGTTTCCTCATACCTTCTTCCTGTCTGTCCCAAATCATCTTCACCAGATTGTCCTCTGCTTTTTCTGCACATGTGCCTGAACCACCGTAATCTGTTCTCTTTGATCTTTTCTGCAATTGTAACTACTTTGGCTTCTTCTCTTATGTCCTCATATCTTCATCTGTCCCACAATGTGCATCCTACCACCTGTCACAGGCACTTCATCTCCATCACCTCAAACTTCCTCATTTGCTCTGGCTTTACTGCCCAGGTTTCTGCACCATACAGTAAGCGTTCGAAAGACATGTGTGTGTAAATGGGCGTGCCTTCGTTGAAGGTTGGGCTTCGAGCTGGCACCTCGGGGTTTCGTAAAAATCTACTGCCAATCATTAGTGGACCGGAGTTCCGCTGTGGCGACTCCTTACCGAGAAAAAGCTGAAAGACAAACAAAAACAACAACAGTAATACTGGTCACACCACTGTTTTGTACACCTTACTTTTCAGCTTCTTTGGCATTCTTCTGTCATAGACTACACCTGATACTCTATGCCAGTTGGCTGCAGCCCCTCTGATTCTAGCTTTGACCTCTTCATTCATACTTCCCTTCTCTTCAACCACCACTCCCAGATACCTGAAGTTGTTAGCCTGTTCCATTATCTTCCCTTCTATCTCATTTCTAAGCTTCTTCTCATTTCCCCAATTTGCTGCCATCACCACTTTATCTGTACTTAGTTTCATTCTATGTGCCTTCAGTTTTGCATTCCATTTCCCTATCCCTTGTTGAAGTTCTTGCTCAGAGTCTGCCTGTAATACCACATTGTCTGCATACATCAAATTTGTTGACCCCCCCCCCCCCGTCCTGTTTGCTATGGTAATCCATCACTAACAGTGAGCTCAGAACTCAGCTCTGATGAACACCAACTCCAACTGGGAACCTCTCTGTGAGACTGAACCCTATTCATACCCAAGTCATTGGATCTTTGTACATAGCCTGCACTAATTCTACCAATTTTTCCTCAGACTTTGAACCACTTCAGGACTCCTTAAATCAGCTTTCTTGGGACCTTATCATTTGCTTTCTCCAAGTCTAAGAATGCCCAATTGGACTCTTTCCTCATCTGTAGCATCTTCTCAACTATCTGTCTCACTGCAAACTTTGGGTCAGTTGTGATACATCCTGATCTGAATCCATGTATCAGTTACCCTTTCCAAAACTTTCATGCAATGTGATAGGAGTTTGATACCTCTGTACTGCCCACAGTTGTGGCTGTCCCCTTTGTTATTGTACACTGGCACTAGTATGCTTATTCTCCAGTCATCTGGGATATGCCTTTCTCTCCACATTGCTAAGAATACACTCAGGAGTAATTTCTCCCCTATCTCATCCAGCATCTTTATATCTGGTGTGACCTCATCGGACTCTGATGTTTCCAAGATTTCATTTTCCATAGTGCTGTTCTTATTTCTTCTAGGATGGGCTGCTCTTCTGGGTCTATACTACCTATTTGGGTGGGTTTGATTTAGTTATTTGTGGGTTCCATTGTGCTCTGGGGTAATTTTTTCATTGCCCATGGAATATTCAGCGAATCGCGGAAGTGATTTTCACTGAATGCATGTCGATGTAGAGGTGTTCACTGAAGATAACTTCAACGAACTAATATAGACCTGCTCTTCTTCTCTACTCATAGGCTGTGTCTGGGGAATTACAGCTTCTCTGGGGTTTCCTTTGTTCACAATACAAGAAACAAGAAGTAGGGTAAAGCCAAAGTCTACATATCAAAACAGATAAAATAAAAATGAACTTAGCAACGCAAATCAACAAAAATGTTTAATATGCAACAAAAACTTTCGGGCTCAACAACCCTTCATCAGTGTATAGAAATAACAAATAATAACATGCTTAAACAGAAATTTCAGAAAAACACAGTGAATAAAAATCAACTATAATAATTACAAAATTAAGTTCTTAAAGAGCAAGAACATCTAATGTAAACCCATTTGTTTTTGTTTTAAAATTAGGCTTCATTGATACTGCCTGGTTACTTCCAGGTGCAGAATCAGCTTGCAATCGAAGAATCCATTCATACTCCTTTACTTCAAGCTTATTATTAATGTCCTCTCTCCTTGTATTCTTAAAAACTTTATCTATCACTCTAAATGTAAAAATATGGTTACTGGCATTCTCATTAGTGTGTTTAGCCAAGGAAGTCCTACAAATGTTCCGTCTAATATCTGACCTGTGCTCAATAATCCTATCTTTCAGCTTGCTTATTGATTTCCTTACATAAAAACCTGTGCATACAGTACAAGTTGCAAGATACACTATATTTACAGAATTACATGTTGCAAAAAAGTTAAAAGTATATTTTATGGGTATTGGGATGAACAAAAATATTATCACCATTAATACAATTACAGCAGCAACAATTATAACATGAAACAGTGCCACTTTGTTAGAAACATCCCTTTCAATAATTCTACAAATATCCTTATAACATAATTTCTGTATTAAACTAGGGCAATTATGATAAGAAATGCTCAGATTATTGCCAATAATAGGATGTAATTCAGATAAAGATGCCAACATATTCCAATTATCATTTAGAATTTTCCTTATGTCTATTGTATTTCTATTAAAGGTAGTCACGTATTGTGACCTATCATTTTTCTTAGGCAAAATTTGCCTATTACCAGATGTTTCAACAAAACCCATCCCGAAATAAGGCCTAGCCTCAACATGTCTTAACCTTAAAACATCTTCCATCTCTGTAAAGGTTACTCCATCATATTCTCTTGTGAGAAGTTCTTGTTTTAGTTTACACATTTGTTCATAACATTTATCCATATCTGTATCTAGTCTACTTATTCCTATAAATAGCCCATTTAGCTATTCCCTTAAAGACATGAGGGCATGCATACTGTTCCAATGCAAAAATGTATTCCTATGTACAGATGTGAAGGCTGCCAGCCCAGCTAGCTAGAATTTTGTAAATAATTTTATGTCATTGTAAATATTAATATGATCCATAGGCTTGCCTACAAATGTAAGTAAACTACATGTTCTCTACTGAGCTTCAAGAATGTAACCACAGTGCACACTGCTGGAAAAGAGCAGAAATGTGTATAAACTACATGCCTATACAAATCTATGTTTTGAGGGTAAAGACTGGAATATACAGAGTTAACTTGCAAACTCTAAGAAAATAAGTGGACCTTGTTTATGACTCTGTTATCTCTGTTTCAGTTCAAAGTAGACACAATGTATAGAGTTGTAGGCTTTCCTGTTGTCTGGAAACAGAGGTAATTACAGGTTTCCAAGGTAATTGATTTACGACTTCCAGTTTCAGGCAAGCTTCTAAGAGATAAGTGTCAGCTTCTAAGAGATGTGTATTTTTTCATAGAGACTTGTTAAATTCTGTTGGTGTCTGTTTAGCCTGGGATATAGATGCATGTGTTAAATGGTAATGTCATCTAGCTAACTCAGCAGTAATGTGTATTATTAATTTAAGAACTATCTCAGAGAGAAAGTCAGTGCATTTTGTATTTTGTTCTGGACCTGTAAACATCTCTTCAGCACTTCTCATCTGCATTTGCCTTGCTCTGTAAGTAAGACATTTAGGGCATAGTATCTCTTAGATATAGATTGGAATATAGCAAGAATAGTCTAAATGTTTTCTGTATTTATGTGAGACTGTTCTGCAATGCTGTTTTAAAATATTTCCTGTGATTCTGAACTCTATTGTCCCTGTGTTGAGTTAATGAGTATTGTCTTATGCATTTATTATTTATTATTAAATATATTTAAACCTTTTAATTGTGCCTGGTTTGTGTAGAGATATATAAGCTCTTAAAGTACTTGCATATGCATTTGGTGATGTTTTACAGGCCACTCTGGAATAGCCTTAAACGTTCTGGTCGCACTTACCGTTTGGATAACAGTAATATTGCACAGTAGAATTGATCACCTTTTATGAGGGCCTTATGGTAGCTGATAAGTAGTGGTTGGTGGCAGTAATTACCACCTTATAGTCTGGGCAGAAGGGGGCATAGCTAGTAAACCTGCGCCAGCCTTCCCCAGGAGTGTCTGTGTGTTTGAAAATAAACCAAATCTCAAAGTGTGTGCGTGTGTGTGTGTGTGTGTGTGTGTGTGTGTGTGTGTGTGTGTGTGTGTGTGTGTGTGTGAGCTACTTGGGCAGGGACACAAAGCACTGTTTGGACAGAGAGGGTGCTGGAGATTTTGGCTTGATGACCCAGCTGAGATCTGAACCCTATAGCTGTGCCAGTGTTGAATCTTATTGGGGATCTGGAGAAAGAGGGAGAAAGAGGTCCCTAATAAAACTCCCCACTGGCACAGCTATAGGGTCCATGTCTCAGCCTAACTGGGTAAGCTAAAACCTCCAGTACCCTCTCTGTCCAACCAGTGCTTCGTGTCTCTGCCCAGGTAGCTGATACATGCACACACACACTTTGGAAGAGGTTATACAATCACACAGACTTTCCTGGGAAAAGGCTGGCACAGGTTCTCCAGCTGTGCCCCTACTACCCAGACCTTACAGTAGTAATTCTTGCCACCATCCAGTTCATAGGTTCATAGGTTGGTACTAGGCTATCGGCCCTAGGCCCTATACAAGCCTACCCATAACAATTCCCTGGCTATTTCTTCCAACACTATTTACTTCCATGGACCCCTGTCTAGCAGGGTGACTGACGTGATTCCAGGGGTGAATTTCCTTTTTCCCATCCAATCATCAAGGTTCCTTTTGAAGAGGGACAAAAAGGCCCTCTGCTTGACATGTATGGGCAGTCTATTCCAGAGTCTGGGGAGTCTCTGGGTCAAAGTTAAAAATTATCAGCTACTAAAAGGCCCTTAAAAGGGTATCCAATTATTACTGTGCAATATTATAATCCAATGGTAGTATGTCTAATCAGTTTTGAGGCTTATTGGAAGGGCTTATTACAATAAACTCTATAAATACATAATGTACTCTAAAGCATACTTTATCTCTACATAAACCAGCCACATGTAGAAGGATTTAAAAATATTTAATAATAAATAATTAAAACACAAGACAAAACTACTGCACCACAGAGACATCTAAGAGTTCAGAGTTCACACAGAAACTTAAAATAATACAGTAGTACAAGTCTGATTTGAAAGACAAATACTCAGTCTAACTTTCTTCTAAGTTTACCTATTCCTAAGAGAAATCACAGTGCTAGAAACTTACATGTGAGCTTAGGCCGAGTGCTGAGTTAGATATCCAAGATCAAAATGCTTACAGTCTCTCACCGAACAATAGTTTTTAAACATTAACCAACAGCTCTGCTGAGGCCATCCCAAATTATATCATTTTGACAATTAGGTTTTCCCAGTATTCATATTGCATCATCTTGACACCTAGTCTGAATTCTCAGGCCACAAACTGCATTATTTAGCAATCTAACACCTGCTCAGAAACTTACAACAATACAAGGCATTTCACATATGCACTCTAGCAGAATCCAGAGCAATAAAGCACCTTCCACATGTAAATTCTGGTCATAAACTTTAGCTTTAAAACAATGGGCATGAAACCTTCATCCAGACGCACTGGAGCCTACTTGTAAAACATATATGGGTCACAACATGCTTCATTGGGCCAGTAGAGTGCAATGTCATCACATATTTTGCAGTTCCACATTTCACAGTATTCTTTTACACTCAAGAAAACATGCCTGTATTTTACATTTATTTATACAGTTGATAGAATTATGTATAAAATTCTATTTGACTAGGCTTGCAGGCTTCTTCCATCTCTCCCCAATCATCACAGCCACATCACATACTAATTGGCTTGCAGTGGTGTGGATATTGAATTACTGTAGCTTGTGTACAGTGATCACTGAATGTATTTATACTCTAAATCAGCCATGAAGTGAACATTCAGAGTTCATATCACAATTGTTTTATTTCTTTTGTTAGCTTAGTTAGTTAGGGAGAGCAGGCAAGCATGTCAGCAGAGGAGTATGGCAAGCTGACAAGGCGCCACTTGGCTGAGATGTGCCTGACTAAAGGACTGGTGCATGGAAACCTGACTAAAGCAGACATGATTACAGCTTTAGTCACAGCTGCATCACAAAATAGCAACCAGGAAGATGATCAGACAGGCTGTGGAAATGTACAACTCTCAGAGAATGAACAGCTCAACCTTTTCACAGAGGACTTAAACATCTGTCTGTAGTTAAAGCGACTTGAGCTAGAGGCCAAGCATTTGGAAGTAAAGGCAGCAGAGAGAGACTGAGGTGTCTAAAGACTGAGGAAAATGAGAAACTGCGAAGCCTGGAACCTGAGGAGAAGGAGAGGCAGAGACAACATGAAAAGGAGATCCTGACTCTTCACCAAAGTCATGGAGGTAATGGGTAAGGGAGTAATCAAACCCCAGAAGCAACAAAAGTCAGTAAATTCCTCCCACAATTTACAGAAGGGGATAATTTTGATAGTTTCATTCATATGTTTGAGAGGGTATGTAAACAGTATGTTGTTGACCAAGGGCTCTGAGTATGATTCCTGACCCCCTTACTCCATGGTAAAGCTGCAGCTGTTCTGTCCAAACTGTTTAATAATGACTTTTTAAATTTTAATAGTGTAAAGAATGGTTTTCTAGAATTTTTTAAGCTAACACCTGAAGCTTATAGGAAAAATCCCTGTGAGCATAGATGCAAGACAGATGAAAGTGTGTGTGAATAAAGTTTTGTGAGCATAGACACAAGGCAGATGAAAGTGTGTGTGAATATGTTGCTGAACTAAACACTTATTTTCATAGGTGAATGATTGGATATCAGGTCACCACTTTTGAAGGGCTGGCAGACCTGTTGATGAGGGAACAAGTTCTTAGCACTTTGCCTGAGGACATGAGGATCTGGTTAGATGATAGACAATGCCTTACTGTAGATGAGTTGTGGAAGAAGGGAGACCTAAACCTAGAAGCATGGCATCTTTGTACAGGAAAGGGACACCCAGTGCTGTTCATGGGTATGAGGAAACCCATGGTGGGCAGCCCAGACTGCCCCAACAAAATCTGCCAGTAGCAGGGGAAGCCACTAGTCCAGGTACACATCCGGGACCTAAGGTTAAATGTTTTAAATGCAACCAGTGGAGCCATGTAGCATATACATGTCCATAGAGGCAAGGTGTGGAACAAAAGCTGAGAGAGCCAGTAAGTGGGAATGACAAAATGCCAACAGTAGGTTGTCTTGAGACAACAAGGGTACCAAAGTACCATCCTGCAGATGTTCTGTTAGGAAAGAATTTCGATAATGCAGTACCATATGTTCATGCAGATACATGCAGTCAGGCTGGGAGACAAGCACTTGGGTCAGGTAGTCTGGGGAAGAACTAGACAAACTGCATACTTGCAGCCAGGACTGGTGAGGTGATTATTTCAGGAAGAGGGCTACCCTGTAGCAGTGAGACTGAAGTTGAGCCACAGCTGCTTGTGGGTACTGATGTTCCCTTCGACAGAGTGATTGCAAGGGCAGAGGTGAGTAGTAGTAGTAGTACCCAGGCTGACAGTAAGGCACTGCTGTCAGAAGATGCCAGACTTCCTGTGGAAGGGGAACTGTGAAGGGTTACAAAGAGAGAGTTGAGACAGGGTCAGCTCTCAGACCCTACATTACAAGGCCTGAGAGAAGTAACTAGTGAGGCACCTAATTCTCATGAAAAGGGGGAATCGGTATACTGGGAGAAAGGTTTACTGTACAGAGTGTGGACCCCTGAGGCAGGGCTAGAGTGTGACAGAATACAGCAGTTGGTAGTGCCTTGAACCTACAGTCTGGCACTTCTAGCCATAGCCCATGATATTCTCTTTGCAGGTTATATGGGCATAAACCATACAAAGAGACATATTATGCAGAACTTTTATTAGCCTGGGATTTCCAGAGATATAACAGGGTACTGCAGGACCTGTGAGCGGTGCCAAAAGGTAGGTAAGGCAGGAGACAAGGTGAAATCTCCTTTGATGCCTTTGACTGTGATTGAGTAGCCATTTCAGAGGATACCTATGGATATTGTGGGGCCTATGAGTACCCCAAGTTCCACAGGGAAAAAGAATATCCTAGTGGTAGTAGATTATGCTACCAGATACCCTGAGACAGTGGCTCTGTCCTACATTGAGGCAGAAAAGGTGCAAATACTTTGTTAGAAATTTTCAGCAGATATGTTTCCCAAAATAAATACTGACTAACAGAGGTGCCAATTTCATGTTAGATCTGCTGGCTTGTCTGTGGAAGTACTGTGGGGTGAAGCACCTAAAGACCACCCCCTATCATCCCCAGACTAATGGTCTTGTAGAGTGTTTAAACTCTACATTCAAGATGATGCTACAGGTATTTGCAGACCAGTTTAAGAGGGACTGGGAAAATATTTGCCCCATCTGTTGTTTGCTTACAATGAGGTTCCCCAGGAATCCACAGGGTTTTCACCCATTGAATTGTTGCATGGGCATAGGGTGAGGGGACCTCTATATTTAATTTGAAATGAGTGGGAGGGTGAGTATGATTCATACAAGGAGTCTGTTGTGGCATATGTCCTAAATCTCAGGACAATGCTCAGGGAACTCATGGGCTTGGCCCAGGAGAACCTGGCAGAAGCCCAGCAGAAGAATATGTCTGGTATGACAGGAATGCTCGAGCTAGAGAGTATGCTATAGGGCAACAGGTAATGGTTCTCATTCCTGTCAGACACAACAAGCTGCAGGCAGCTTGGGAGGGACCCTAAAAGATGGTAAGGAAGGTCAGGGAAGTTAACTACATGGTAGAACTGCAAGGCAGGAGGCAGGGGCACAAATTGTACCATGTTAACATGATGAAACCTTACCATGATAGGGAGAACCTTGTAGTGAGTATTTGCATTGGATTACAAGAGGAATCTGAGGGAGATCTGGTGACTGATCTCCTCAGTGAGGCTCGGACTGACACCTCAGTGGAAGGAGTAGCAAAATCCCAGCAGCTATCCCCTACCCAGGTTTGAGAAATCCAAGCAGTGTTACACAAGTTTGGGAACATGTTCACTAGGAAACCAGGGTGCACCCACCTGGTGCAACGCCATGTGGATACAGGAACCCAAAGGCCTATTAAGCAGGCCCATTATAGGGTGCCTGAGAGAGTCAAACAGACTCTAAGGGAGGAGATACAGGAAATGTTACAACTATGGGTAATTCAGGATTCCAGCAGTCCCTAGGCCTCCCCAGTGATGCTGGTACCAAAGAAGGATGACAACACCAAGTTCTGTGTGGACTACAGGAAATTAAATCATCACACAGAGTGAGATACTTACCCCATGCCTAGGACAGATAAAGCCCTAGAGCAGCTAGGTGGGGCTAAGTATCTTACCACCATTGATTTTACCAAGGGTTACTGGCAGGTGCCCTTGACTCCCAGTGCTAGAGAGAGGTCAGCTTTTGTGACTCCTTTAGGCTTGTATGAGTTCACAAAGATGCCCTTTGGGATGAAAAATGCCCTAGTGACTTTCCAGAGGCTGTTAGATCATATCCTAGTAAAGCAGGAGATTTTGATCTTGCTTACCTAGATAATATTGCCATCTACAGCCATTCCTGGCAAGAGCACCTTCAGCATGTCAGGGACATGCTGGGCAGACTACAGAGGGCACGGTTGACCATTAAGCCCAGTAAATGTCTGGTGGGTATGGCAAAGGTCTCCTACCTGGGACATAGAATGGGGAGTGGTAAGATCAGACCAGAACCTGCCAAAGTGGAAGCCATTCAGGTGTGGCCTGTGCCTATTACCAAAAAGCAGGTGAGGGCATTTTTAGTGGCAGCAGAGTACTACAGAAAGTTCATCCACAGTTATAGTACCATAGCTGTTCATCCACAGTTATAGTACCATAGCTGCTCCCCTCACAGACCTGACAAGGGAAAACAGGCCAGATAAGATAGTGTGGACCCCAGCATGTGAGCAGGGATTCCAGAAGCTTAGAGGAGCTTTGAGAGGATGCCCTGTGTTAGCCAGTGCAGATTACTGCAAAGAAATTGTTGTTCAGGTGGCTGCTTTGAACCATGATGTGGGGGATGTACTTAGCTAGATTTCTTCAGAGGGAGAAGAGCACCCAGTGGTTTATCAAAGTCGTATGCTCGAACCCAGGGAGGAATGCTAAGCAGCTGTAGAAAAGGAATGTCTAGCCATTGTGTGGTTACTGCAGAAACTTCAACCTTATCTGTATGGAAGGAAATTCATTGTAGTTACAAACCACAATCCCTTAACATGGCTACATCGAGCCAGCCGGCAAAATGCCAAGTTACCAAGGTGGAGCCTAGGATTGCAAGCATATGATATGTCAGTGCAGTGCAGCAGTGGAGTAAGCGATGACAATGCAGATGGGCTCTCAAACAGGGAATGGGGTAAGGTATTCCCAGATAGGCAACCCTCTCAAGCAATGTTTCTCAAGGGTCATTTGAAAAATTAGCTGGAGTCCTCAGGGGGGATTGTGAAGGCTGCCAGCCCAGCTAGCTAGAATTTTGTAAATAATTCTACATCACTGTAAATATTAATATGATCCATCGGCTTATCTAGAAATGTAAGTAAACTATATGTTCTGTACTGAGCTTCAAGACTGTAACCACAGTGCACCCTGCTGGAAAAGAGCAGAAATGTGTATAAACTACATGCCTATGCAAATTTATGTGTTGAGAGTAAAGGTTGGAATATACAGAGTTAACTTGTAAACTCTAAGTAAATAAGTGGAACTTGTTTATGACTCTGTTATCTCTGCTTCAGCTCAAAGCAGACACAATGTTTAGAGTTGTAGGCATTCCTATTGTCTTGAAACAGAGATAATTACAGGTTTCCAAGGTGATTATTTTATGACTTCCAGTTTCAGGCAAGTTTTTAAGAGATAAGTGTCAGCTTCTAAGAGATGAGTATTTTTCATAGAGACATGTTAAATTCTGTTGGTGTCTGTTTAGCCCGGGAACTAGATGCAGGTGATAAATAGTGATGTAATTTAGCTAACTCAGCAGTAATGTGTATTATTAATTTAATAACTATCCCAGAGAGAAAGTCAGTGCATTTTGTATTTTGTTTTGGACCTTTAAACATATCTTCAGCACTTCTCATCTGCATTTGCCTTGCTCTGTAAGTAAGACATTTAGGGCATAGTATCTCTTAGAGATAGGAATATATCAAGAGTAGTCTAGATGTTTTCTGTATTTATGTGAGACCATTCTGCAATGTTGTTTTAAAATATTTCCTGTGATTCTGAACTCTATTGTCCCTGTGTTGAGTTAATGAGTATTGTACATTTACTATTTATTATTAAATATGTTTGAACATTTTAATTGTGGCTGGTTTGTGTAGAGATATATAAGCTCATAGAGTATTTGCATATGTATTTGGTGATAGTTTGCAGGCCACTCTGGAATAGCCTTAAAAGTTCTGGTCACATTTACCATTTGGATAACAGTAACACTGAGCAATAGAATTGGTCACTCTTTGTAAGGGCCTTATGGTAGCTGATAAGTAGTGGCTGCAGTGATTACTACATTATAGTCTGGGCAGAAGGGGCATAGCTAGTAAACCTGTGCCAGCTTTGCCCAGGAGTGTCTGTGTGTTTGCAAATAAACCAAATCTCAAAGTGTGTGTGTGTGTGTGTGTGTGTGTGTGTGTGTGTGTGTGTGTGTGTGTGTGTGTGTGTGTGTGTGTGTCAGTTACTTGGGCAGGGACACAAAGCACTGCTTGAACAGAAAGAGTGCTGGAGATTTTGGCTTGACAACTCGGCTGAGATCTGAACCCTATAGCTGTGCCAGTGGGGAGTTCTATTGGGGATCTGGAGAGAGAGGGAGAAACCAGCCCCAGACTGACTGTGATCTCTGTGTGCTCTTAAGGGAAATTGTACTTTACTGTGTGTGTACTTGTCATCCTCCCAATGTGCACGTCCCTCACTGGTATTAGTAGTGAGGATTGAGGCTCCTTGATTACTGGGCCAAGGTATGGGACTCAAAGAGGTTCTTTAAATACTGTTGTTTGCATATTAACATCATCATATAATTGGGAAACATCTAAGAAATTAACATTATGTGTAGAACTATTCATAGGAAATTTTAAAAAATCAGTACTCATATTCATATATTCCATAAAAGAACATAGTTCATCATCCGTGCCACACCACATAAAAATATGTCATCCACAAATCACTTAAACAACTCATTTTCATTGAGTATTGTACAGGTTCATTATATATAAATTAATTTTACCATTTATCAAGTATGAAGTTGGCATAGATGTTAGGAATGGGAGTACCCATTGCAACACCAGAAACTTGGTGATAGATTTTATTGTCAAAAATAAAATAGTTATTGTTCAAGACCAATTCTAGCAAGTCCCATAAAGTCTCTACATACCTCCCTGTGCACTGACCATATTTATGTAATAATTTCCTAATAGAATCGATTGCATATGAATTTGGTATTACTGTGAAGAGTGACTGTATATCTAATACAACCATTTAAAAATTCCTTACTTTACATTTATAAAACCAATCATATAGTTGTGTTAGAAAATCACTAGTATCTTTAATATTACTCTTCACAAATCCCAAATATAGAAACAGTCATTTGTAAAAACATAGATATCAGTTTTGTTATCCATCCCCTACCTAAGATAATAGGTTTCATTGGGGAATTAGTAAGGGATTTGTGGATTTTAGGCAGTCTATAAAGTACAGGTATTCTAGCAAAGGTGACAGTAAAACAATTGAATAATTCAATATTTATATAATTCATGGCTTTCAAGTCAAATATTGATATATTAGTATTACTAATACATTTATTCACATCAACATTTGTCACTTCCTTAAGAACATCATTATAAGCGAAAAAAGTATACATAGCAGACAAATAATCAGTTTTATCCATAATAACAGTGGCACCATCCTTATCCGCTTCCTTAATAATAATATCAGTATTTCTTTCCAGTCTCTTTAGAGTCATGCTCTGCCTGTGATTAGTTATAAAACTTCTTAATGCATCCATTATTATAGAGCTTACATATCTGCACCTCACAGATATCATGAAAAGCGGCAACTATAGGATGGCTCATGGATATAAACGTATCAGACCACTTGCAAGTATCACTTTTAACTTTTATAGATTCTTTAAATGTCAATTTTCTGTCCAAGTTATGAGTAAACAACTTTGAATCTATTAAAGTGTAACTTAGACCTTCAAGTGCAGATGGAATAAATTTACACCCTTTATGTAATAGAGAAATATCTGACAAAGTAAAATTAATTTGTGACAGGTCACTAATACGGTCGTTATTCAAAGTACCTGTTTGTAATGTTTGTTTGGCACATTGGAGTTGCTTCTGCTTCTTCCCCTTTTCTGTTGAACAGAACTGCCCCTCGACTGTTCTTTATGACCACCTCCTCTAGTAATTTTAACCGAACCGAGTACTAGCTATGTTGAAAAGCCAAATAGTCAATCGTAGTACTATTTGCAACCAATGGGTGTTGATTAAATGACATGGAAGCTGCACATTCATTGGTTAAGGTGGCAGTTGTCTCAGCTTGTTGTAAATTAGCTGAAGCCACTTGAGTATTGAGATGCTGCTCTTAAATTAAAGGAGCAGTGATGTTGTCAAATGTGTCTAAAGATTTAGAAGATTTGTTAATAACTTTGGGGTCTATACCACCCACTTGGGTGGGTTTGATTTAGTTATTTGTGGGTTTCGTTGTGCTCTAGTGTAATAGTTTCACTGTCTTTGGAAAATTCTGTGAATTGCAGAAGTGATTTCCGCTGAATGCGTGTCGATGAATACCTGTTTGCTGAAATAACTTTTGGCGAACTAATATAGACCTGCTCTTCTACTCTAATCTTAGACTGTGTCTGGGGAATTGCGACTTCTGTGGGGTTTCCTTCATTAAGCAGCTGCCAGAAGTACTCCTTCCATCTTCTTCTGATGTCCTGTGCACCGGGAAGCAGGTTGTTTCTGGCATCCTTTATGAAGGGTCTCTGACTATCTTCATTATCTTTCTGTCTTTGCCTTGCAACCTGATATAGTTTCTTTTTGGCACCTACTGAGTCACTTTCCAGAAGCTGATTGAGTGTCTCCAATGTTCTGGTCTTTGCTACTGCAACTCCTTTATTAGCCAACTAATATTCCTTCCTAATCTGGTCCATCTTTTCTATCTCCTACTTTTTTTCCCACAGTCCTGTTTTCTTTTGATAACTTCCTGGACTTTTGCATTCCACCACAAGCTTTCCTTATGCATCTTATTTCTATACCTGGCTCAGCCACACATCTGTTTTGTGGTCCTCACACATTCTGTTTTGAGGTGCTACCATTTTTCTTCAACTATACATATTTCCACTTCTCCTTGGGGTACTAGAGCCCTTACTAATTACTTGAACTGGTGTACTTTCTCTTCAGTCAACTTCTAGGTCTTTAGCTTGGTCTCTACTGACATTGACCACTGCTTGCAACTGATTGTGGTTTTATGCTGTGGATTGACTGTTTCACTAGGATGACTTTGCAATCAGTGATTGTACCCCAGTGCCCTTTCCTTACTAGGAGGAATTCTAAATGAATTGCATGCTAGAACCTCTTAAATGTGATCTTGTGACTATGTCTCTTTCTGAACCATATGTTGGCTGCCATCAAACTATTTGCCAGACAGAAGTCTAGAATGGCCCATCCAATGGCCCAGGCAGTCCTCATATCCTGCTCTGTCTGCCCTGATATGTGCATTCAAGTCATCTATTATCAACAGTAATTCATGTTGTTCTGCTTTACAACTGTTGTCTGAATGTGCTCATCTCTTTACCATCACAACCCTGCTGCTGGCCTGAGATTATGAATACTGTTGAGATTACGAATAGGCCAAAGTCTGTTTCCCATGAGTCTGCAACTGATTCTGATAACATCCCTCACTGCCTTCTGAAGCCTCTCTCTTATCGCTGTCCTCCTCCTGAGTAGTAGACTCTTGATCCAAACTGAGTGGTTTTGCTGCACTTGGATACATCCTCAACCATACCATCATGTCATTCACTTTCCAAATTCTTTTCAGTGAACATACGTTAAGTGTAGCAATTCTAAGATTGATTGGTTTTATGCCCAGCTCAATAGAACTATCCCAGGTAACCCAGGATGGGGAACTGGGTACTAGCTTTTGGATTCAGGTCTACTGGGATTTATGGTGACACACACTCACACACACATACACACACACACACACACACACACACACACACACACACACACACACACACACACACACTGGCCAATAAGGGCACATACACCCTCCCACCATTAGTATGGGTCCCCGGCATAAGTCGGGTCCTCAACCCACTTATCATCAGCAAATACCCATGCCCATTTGGTGAAATTACTCTACATGACCAAATCACCTAGAGTTATATTATAAACTGTAGAGTTGCTAGCCCTGTCACAAAGCGCAGTCTGTAATCTATGCTCTCCTATCTTGAAGATACTGTGCACCACAGTAGATGACCAAAGTGTTTGGTCTATACAACTCTTTCCCCCTATAGGCAACAATTATAGTCTGTGCCGATTCATTGGTGAGTTTGAGATGGAAACACTCAGAATGTTTTATGGAGGAGGGAGGAGCCCCACTCCGAACAGGTATTGGTCAGAGGCCAGGATAGATTCTTGTACCTTGTGCATGGGAGGCAAATCTTTAACCATTATGCCAACTGGTCTCTATGTTTATTTTTAGAGTGACAAAAATGATGGAAAAATGTACAAAATCCTCCGGATTCAGCAAGCAGCCATGCAAGAATAAGTTATTCCTGCATGGCAGGGACCGTTCCTGTTCAGCATGGCAGCGCGCCATGCATATATATGAAGGCAAGCTGCTGTGCTCTAAAATGGACACAGTTCCATGTACGAGCACAGGGGGTGTGTCTGAGAGCAGAGCTCTCACAATACACATGCTCCCTGCACTCCAGAATTGCCTTTTGGCAATTTAAAATGAGCGAGAATGCTCATAACACCCCCAACCCATCAGGGTAAGAAATCTGATCAAAGCCATAAGGGACAGTCGTCCCTACCAAGCCAAACGTGTTTAGAATAACACATTTAGCATAAGCACATAGCACACACCTCCCAATCCATCAGAGTAAGGGATGTGGACAAAGCCAAAGCAGAAAGTTGATAACAGGTGCACTATTAGCAGGGATATTCTGAAGGGCACAAATAAAAAAACACAAGCATTTTTTTTATAACATGCAATAAAGTTTAAGCATAGCTGCACAGATGTGCTCGTTGCTTAGCTATGCTTAGGCCAGCTTAAACAGCACAAGAAATTAAATAGCAAGAAACATCCAACCTACAAAGTACTGAAATAGTGTAGAGGTTAGAGCATATACTTTGTAAACAGCCATTCCTAGTTTGATCCCACTGTAATCAATTTGCATTTTACATGTGAAAGCAGTACATAAACATTTTTTTTATAAACCGCAATTAAATAACATATATTTGTTAACCAGAGTACTGTAGTAGGTCGAGATGTGAGGTGTCAGTTTAATAAAGTTGTGAAACACCCATATAAACACAAGTGCCCCATACAGTGTAGTCACACATGAATAAATGTAATGAAAGCACATTGGGGGATGTCAGGGACAGTAAATAAATTTATAATATGTAGTGAATGATGAATCAATCCCATACAGCAGATAGTCTATAAAATAAAAAATAAGCAATGCTAAGCATTGCACAGCTCTGCTTACCAGGTGTAAGCATTGTGTAAATATGACTGCTGAACAATGAGTAGCCCAGCTAAGTGGATTTGCCCATTGGTAAGCAGTGCTAAATATGCCCCTTTAAGCACTGCCAACCTTAGCTAAACAGGTTTGCCCGTAGCTTAGCTTAGCTCAGCATATTCAAAAAACATCCAATCACAGCAAAGGGTGGGAAGTCGGCCTTATTTAAACCCCACAGGCAGGGATACAGCTCATAACTGGTTTCAGCTTCCCAGTGTAGGTAGTATGGCAGGTGTTGGTGAGGGCACATGCTTCCGAGCGCAGTGCTGGGGCATACAGGAGTCCAAGGTCATGGTAGGACTCCTGGTAAATAACCACGATGAGAGACTGCTGCAGGGCCAGTACCAGGGCTCTCAATATAAAGCAAAAGCCTGGGACCGTCTTGCCCATGATCTCACCAGTGCCACTGGTATCCCTCGGATTGGTGAGCAGGTCCGGCACTACTATGCCAACTTGAAGTGGAGGAAGATGGAGCTCTTGGATGAGTGGGTCCAAGAAGCAAGGCAGAGGGGTGATGTCCCAGCAGTGTGTAAGTATTCATATCAATAACTGTTTACCAAAGTCCAGCCTATATAAGTGATGGATAGGTATGGCTAAATATTTCTCTATTCCCTTTACAGCTGCAGCTGAGCAGGCTGTGAATCAGGAAGCCCATGCCAGTAGGTTGCAAAGGCTGCATTGCAAGGCTGGTGAGTAGCAATCCTGCTTGTAGTAGTCATACCAAATACATATATATATATATATATATATATATATATATATATATATATAGTAGAATGTCACCTGGCAGTATAAAAACTGCGCATGAGTTGTACTGAATAAACCAGACAATATGACAGTAATAGACCCATATATGTGTTATTTCAATAAAACTGTAACTGCCTGGCAATAAAGTACTAAATCCTGGATTGGCTGTGTTTACTCTGGTATTGTATGGCATTTAGTGTGGCAGTCTCTGAATAGTAATGTTGTGTTAACCACTGTTACCCACACTGTGCTACATAAAAAATATGTCTAGGAATGTCTGCATAAGACTATTGTAAGTACAATGTCTGATTGTGCAACCAAGAGAGACTTAGACATAAAACACTGAAGAAACCGACAGCAGTTTCTAAATAGCTCACTCTTATGAAACTCAAATTGTTTCATTTTTAGCACAAACAGACATGGTTCAAATCCTGGGAGTGGTAGTAAGCTGTATGCATAATCATACCTCTCAACTGTACAGATTTTTGCAGAATGTCCAGATAATTGGTTCATATTTTTGGCCTGTTCCTCTGTCTCCCTGGCAAATCACTGGGATGATCTCAGAATTGTAGTCAATAAATAATGACATACATTTGATTTTCAGACCTCAAATCCTTCAGAAAATGTATATTAAGACAAATCCTGATATGCTAGCAACTCTCCAAGTTTTTAAGAGCAGTATTCAAAATATGTCCCTATTTGTACCCCCCCCCCCTGTTGTCAAGCTTTGTCCAAAGTGTGTGCATAGGTTCATAGATTAGTACTAAGCTAACTGCCCTTGTGAGTCATTTTAAGCCTAGCCAATTATTCCTTGTGAGACTCAAACCCTGCTCCTTGTGTTTGTAAGGCAAACACCTTAACCATTAGGCCACCCTCCCAACCCTGTGTTAAGAGATTGAGAGGTATGTGCATAATATTAACTAGGAATCTGGGAATATGTGTAGAAACAGTTAGGTAGTGTTAAACATTCCCCCGACAGGTCTTTCAGATAAGAAAACTGTAACTGCCTGGCAATAAAGTTTTAAATCCTGGCCTGGTAGTGTTTACTCTGGTATTGTATGGTCTGACATGTAGCATTCACCAGCATCTGATATTAGAATAGTACTGTTGTGTCAACCACTGTTTCTCACACTATGCTACATAAAAATATGTCTAGGAATGCCTGTATATGACTGTTGTAATTACAAGGACAGGTTGTACAATCAAGAGAGACTTAAAAAGAAAACACTGAAATGATAGACCACAGTGTCTAAGTAGCTCACTCTGATGAAACAGAAATTGTTGTATTTTTAGCAGACATAGCCATGGTTCAAATCCTGGGAGTGGTAGTAAGCTGCATGCATAACCATACCTCTCAATTGTACAGATTTCCTCAGAATTTCCAGATATTTGGCTCATATTTTTGGCCTGTTCCTCTTTTTTCCTGGCAAATCAGTGGAATGATCTCAGGATAGTAATCACCAAATAATGACATACATTTGAGTGTCAGACTTCAAATCCTTCAGAAAATGTATATTAAAACAAATCCTGTTACTCTAGCAACTGTCTAAAGGTTTACAACAGCAATATTCAAAATATGTCCCTATTTGTACCCCCATGTTGTCAAGCTTTGTCCAGATGTTGTGCTTTAAGAGATTGGGAGGTATATGCATAATTACAACTAGGAATCTGGGAATATGTGTAGAAACAGTCAGGTAGTGTTAACAAACATTCCCTCCGCAGGTATACCAGGTAAGAGAAGTAGAATTTAGCTATAAGACAGTTGATGTATACACTGTGTACAAACATACCACTGCCCAAACCAAGGCCATAGGGTATTGTAATAATACCTGTACAGTAATGATTAGAGCAATGATCATTAAAGTTGTGAGTACTGCAAGAATATCTAAGTTGTTAATTTATCTATCTCTCCCTCACCATATCTGCAACAATAATCTAAACACACAAATCAATAGGTATGTTTACATTAAAGCTACTTCTGGGACATATTTCCTATTGTTCAACAAATATTGAAATGTGTTTCTATTAATGTTCCATGTTGAAATACTATCATTGGTGGCCTGTTGTTATCAATGTAACCTGCATGCTGTTGCAATGGCCACTGTGGTTCCATATATGCAAGTGTTCTGTTTGCTATACAACAGTTCCAAATCTGGTGTTTTGGGTTAATGGGACTATCTATGCATGCTGTTATAACTAATCCTGGATTATGTTGACTATTACTAATCCACGTATATTCTAAAACTGCAACACCATAGCATGTTTGGGAAGTTCAGTCCCAGCGGACCCAACTCTCCAACCTTATCTGGCCATGGCACTGGGCCTCAGCACATCTGGGACCCACCTCGGGACCTCCATATCCACTGGTCCTGCATCACCTTTGGGTAGAACCACTTCAGGGGATGGGGCTCATCTCCCCAGGAGTGGGCATGGACAGGATACTGGCACCCAAAGTCAGGTCACGGGATTTGTGCATAGCAAGCTCTGAAGGGAGTTTGGAGATCTGCTATGCCAGCTTGAGGGCTGTGTGGCACAATTATAGGGTCAGCCTGCCTTCCTGCTCAGCCCCCAGCACAGAAACCTTCGGGACCTTGAAGGTGCAGTGGTGACTGCCCATGGGTGGGGACTTCAGTCCCACTGTTTCCAGTTGGGGACTCATGGGCTTCCGATTTCCAAATACCCCTCCCCATCCAAGGTGTTTACCCCCCACATGTGTCATATACTGCCTCTGTATGCTGTCTTGTCTGTCTTGTCTGTCTTCCTACCCAACATACCTTCCCAAATATACCTACTAGCCTTCCCCAACATCCCACTCTCACCTTAAAAAAAAGGGCAATCTGTCCCTAAAAAAATTCCGCCCCATACATAGCTGTCCATTTCACACTTATATCCACTGGACACATGTAATCTGGTCTAATAGGCTTCAGAACACATTATTGTTGTCCTCACCCTACTCTCAGTGGTTTAAGTGTCCAAATATACCTCCAAATTCAGTATATATGCACTACTGTTGCTGTAGAAGAAATGGACAGCTATGGACTTTTCCTACACCTGTCCTGCACATCCCTAGCTACTTTCCCTATTGTCTTTCCCTCTTTGTGCCCCCTTTTTTACTACTTTCCTATCACCCCTTTTTTCTTTTCTTTTAAATAAATTAGCACAGGAGTAAGTGGGAGTAAGCACTTTAAAGCAGTAGTAAGCGGGATTAAGCCTGTTTGCACAGCACTAAGCAATACCTACACAGATTAAGCACTTTTATGGCTGTAAGCATATTTAACCAGCAGTTAGCATTACTTACCACCATGCAAACCTGCACAAATGTGCTTACAACTGCTTAAACGTGCCTTAATTACTCTGTAGCCAACAGCCCTTGTTCTTCCCAGCAATAAAAGAATCAGCCCTTGTAAGTCTCGAACCCAGGACCCTGCACACCATAGCAAGTTGCCACTAAGCCATCTCAGCTGTAGATATGTGTGATGTTTTCTCAAACATATCATGCAGCACAGTCATTCAACAGTAGGGAAAATGTATTTATATATGTATATGTAAATATATATATATATATATATATATATATATATATATATATATATATATATACACACACACACACACACACACACACACACACACACACACACACACACATATATAAATAAATATATGTGTGTGTGTGTGCGTGTGTGTGTGTGTGTGTGTGTGTGTGTGTGTGTGTGTGTGTGTGTGTGTGTGTAGTGCATTCGGACATTGGATCCACACTCTGAACCTCTCAGTGCAAAACATCTGACCAAAGGCTCTGTAAATGGGGGTGAAGGGGCCCAAAATAGGGATCTCTTATAATTATTGCCATTATCCCTTCTTCCACAGCTGAACTGTTCTGCCTTGCAACAAAATAACCAGTACTTGTAAGTTCTGAACCCAGGACACTGCTTAACATAACCACAACAAGTTACCAGTAAACCATCTCAGCTGTAAGATGTTGGGATGATTTCTCTAACAAATCAAGCAGAACAGTCAGTCTACCGTAGGGAATGTACAATGTGGAAGTACTAAACATTCTAATGATACATGCACACACACACACACGCACACATATAACTATATATATATATATATATATATATATATATATATATATATATATATATATATATTTATATATATATCTACACACACACACACACACACACACACACACACACACATATAAATATATAAATACTTATAGATATATATAAACAGAGCATATATAGAGGGTGCACAACATATCAAACAGCCATTGTTCCTACAGTTGCCACCTTTTCAAATGGCCAGTGTATGATTCTTTCCTACAAATGAGAATTATTGCATGAAACATATACCCACACACAATGCAAAGTACATGACACCACACACAGTTTGCATACATATAAATGTTTATTTGTGTACTATTTCAGTTGTTTATGCCATTTCTTATAGCATTTAGGTGTTTGAAATACATAATAACTGATTAATGCAACTCTCAAAGAAAACATGATACAGTAATCTGCAAAGCATAACATAATTTGCTGTCTAGGCTAAAGACTTCAAGTAGTACAACAATAAAAGCGCACTTGCCTTGAAGATAAGAATCAATCAACACTTAATTACAGATGCAGTTCAACAGCCTCCAATTACACTTTGTACTCAACCCTCTAGGGGGAAAAGTATCAGTTGTTACAATGTAAATGTATCTGTTACATAACAATGCTTAACTTAAAACATCACTATCACACTGACAAACATAACTGTGTGCAAGACAGTAGGCTCTAGCCCACCACTGTTCCCATTGTGAAACATGTGAAAATGTACAGCTATATACCTTAATGTTTCTTATTACTGATATTGTTCGCATGTTGTAACAGCCTAGGTTAAAAACATTTAATACCCCTCCCCTGTAAAATGTCTTACAAGGGCATATAACCTTCAGACTGTATAGGATCACACATGTTTTGTCCAGCTATAGCCCTCATGTATATGGACCCTACCCCACAAAGTGTGTGGGAGTCCACAACATAACTAGAATGATAGTAGGAATGCCAGCAGTAAATAATGATAGACCATTACCTATCAATCTCTTACTGCCTTACATCTGGACAAAGCCTGGTATATGGGTGGGGGACAGAGGTTAAAACACAGGGCCATATTTGAAATATTGTTGTTATACACTGAAAGTTGCTGGTGTTACAGGATTGGTTGCAACATACCCTTACTCAGGAATATAAAGTCAGAAACACAAATGGATGTTGCCATGTACTGATAGCAATCAATGGAGAGAATGCTACTAATAAGTCACGGACAAGGCTTGTGTGGGGAACAGACAAAACATAGCCAATCCTCTGGGCATCATGTGGATAGGCCTACAGTTGAGAGCTATGCAGACAGACTGCATTCCATCTAAATCTAGTATGTATACCCAAACCCTGTACAACTAGCAGTAGTCAATGCATATAACAGCAATACTCACACACTGTCCCTAGGTCTGGAACCTTATACAAACATGTATTAGGCCTGTGTCCACAAGTCGTTTTGTAAGAGGTATTGCTACCTGCTGTCTGCAACACTGCTGCCCACACACAGGAAGGATTTCTTCCATACAGGAAAGGTAAAGGGACAATGCCCACATGATGTAGTTATTTATAGTAGTAGGTTGCTATGACATTGGCTATTGGAAGACCTACACAGCTGCCTGCATGCAATTAGCAAGTGGAGAACAGCAATTTGTGCAGAGGCCATCACCTGAACATGAGCATCACCTACAAAAGCCATGCTTCAACCTACTCAAACAAGCTCGATCCCAGTAGTGGAGAGAGAGAGAGAAACACACACACCAAAAAAAAAAACCCCTCAAAATAAGAAACAGGAAGACATCCTGTACAGAGAAGGAACCTGAAGATAAACCAGGTATGTGAAACATGTAAGCATGTAATTGAATGTAGTACTTGGTCTGTAATAATGGAATATATGATTAAGAAATATGTATATGTGCCATTGATACTTGTAATGATGTCCTGCTGAACAAATGCTATAGACATAGCACCTGGCTCTGTCTGCAGTGGGCCTTACCTGTCAACTATGCAGATCTACACAGAATGCCAAGATTTAGCCATCATAGTGTTTGTTGTGTTCCTCCAAACATCTATATCAGTCTGGCAAATAGCTGAAGGTGGAAATAATGAAGTCATGACAGACATGTGAGTTTCAGACCCCACCACCTTCAGAACAGTCATGGTAATGCGAAATGTATTGTGCACAAACTTCATAGGTTTGTATCAGGCATAGCTATGATCTGTCCCTATATATTCCCCCAATGCTAGGCTTTGTCCACATGTGATGCTCTAAGAGGTGGATAGATTGGGTCACAGCTGAGGAGCCTGACACACCCTGGGAAAGGACAGCTCACATATGCCAACCACTAGAGTGTCTGTCAAAACTGTCGTGTGTGTGCTACTGCTAGGCCAGTTAATGGGATGCTGCCCATATCCATATGTCACCTGTGAATATCAGTATTCTACATGTTTGTATTGTAAATCTAGGATACCTGTATAAGACATGAGCATAGTAAAGCACTGTTGCAGATGTGTGTGTTAAACTGCATGTGATATATTGAATTCATAACATTCAACTGTACAGTGTACTTCTGGACGAAGTTCACAGTTGTGACAAATATCTGTAGTCACTTACACATATACTTGTGTTATGGCAGCTATATTGATACGCTATCAAAATAGACTTTACTGTTTTGTCACCCAGTGAGGTGGACCAATGACCAAAAGTCCTGGTATAACAGGTTGAGATGTATGATTGAGCTGCAAGGCTGTAAATACAGTGTGCCATAATGATATAGAACACAAATGTGAGCCAGGTATCCCCTGAGCATGTGTATGTATGCGTATGTTCAGCTGAAAGGCACAAAAGTAATAACATGGGTCACAAGCAGTCCAGAAAATAGGATGTGCATGTTGCACGTGTGTAATATCACTGTCACTGCATACAACAAAATAAAATGTGTACTGCTACTGATTTTTGCATTGCCATGACACTGATATGGGTACTACAGTAGGCATGTTTATCACGTAGTAATCAGAGAAGTGTACAACTGTGTTATGACCCACTGTCCACGCCTACCACTAACAGCTATATCAACACCCATAGACACTGGATATCAAAGTGTACACACCCCGGTTGGAATGCCAGGTCTGTGTGCTGTATGCGAATGAGACCACAGGAAGTCATGTCAAAATGTTTCTCACCTCAAATGTGACCCATAACCTGTACAATTCTATTGAAAAAGAAACAAATCTGTTTCATGGAAGGTGAGCAACCATTGCCAAGTGAAGATGTGATATGAAGTTAAAGTACAAACAAAGACAAATGGATGCTGTAATCATCTCAGCAGGTGATTACAGAACATACCAGTGTAAGAGTATGCACACACATTCAACAGGCTTACTGTACTGAGTATTACTTCCCATATTCTGGAGGGACAGGTTCATAACCTAGAGACTGCCCATGCTATGGAATAGACTTCCCATACATGTCAAGTCAAGCAGAGCACCTCACTGGCCCTCTTCAAGAGAAATCTTGATGAGTGGGTGGGAAATAGAAAACTCACCACAGGGATCACTCCAGTGGCTTTACTCGACAGAAGCACTGGAAACTAAAGTTAGGTGGCACGATGCCATGGTAATCTCATGGGCTAGGCTTGTAAAGACTCCAGTGACATTAGCCTAGTATACACCTATGAACCTATTAACCTATATGTTTCCACAGGACAGGTTGTTCTGTTCCCTATTGCCTAAACAACCTTTATTTGTTAATGCAAGGAACATTAACCTTAAGAATATGTTTGAGAAACACACACCATCAGTGATTAAGAACAAAGGTTGTTTATCAGGTACTCACAAATGTAACTCTTGCAAGCAGTGTCCATACATTATGAACACTAACACCTATTATATTAAGTCAAGAAAATTTAAAGTGAAACCTGAGGGGTGCTGCAATTGTGCATCTAAGGGTATAATTTATTTAGGAGTATGTCAAGAATGTGAGAGTTTTTATATAGGAAAATCAGAGAGGACATTACGTAAGAGGATTTACGAGCACCTCTACGACATACGGAGAAAGAAAGACACAAATGCATTTTATAAGCATTTAACAGTTTGCCCCAAGATGACCCTAACATTTATGGTTATAGAGCAGGTACCATTGAACCCCAGAGGTGGAGATTGGGAAACAACAATCGATTTTAAAGAACTTAATTGGCAGTTAAGATTAAATGCATCACGACCTCCGGGTCTAAATGAAGCCATTAGCATCACTAGTCTGTTGAAATTAAGACGGGCAAAGCTGTAACTTTGTTTATTTTTTATTTTTTTTATACAGCAGATATATACATATGTATTTCCAACCCCCCTTATTTCTAACATAAATATAAATTTTGTTGTTAGAGGTATGGCTACATCACAAAAGGGTTGATCAATCTGTGTATAAACTTTTTGACTGTTGAATGTATCCAATATATGTACATTGCCTTTATTATAATAGAATTTTTAGATATTTGTTCATACCTACATTTTATTACTTTTACCTATTTACATTAAACAATGTTACACATTTTTTAACTCATTTACCCATTTTTTATACGTTCATTGTTTCCCATATAAAAGCCTTTTAGTGTGATAGTCCTAATTGTTACATTTTAACATTATAATTTAATTATTTATTATCATGATAACATCACATTTAATTTTTAATTTTTAATTTTTATTTATTTAAGCGCTGTCTAACATATATTTTTAAACCATTTTAATTTTTATAAGTCATGGGATATAAACATAACATTAATTGTCACAAGGACATTATCATTATATTATTCAACATGAATTGTAAGTTTTTTAATTAATTATATTTTAATTAATTTTTCCTGCAGTTATTCATTTCACAGACTCAATATTAATTTATTACTCTGGTTTTATACAAAAACCCTGATGCCCAACATTTACTGCCTTTTTTCATTACTTGTTTTTTATATGGAAATGGACATATTCATTAAGTCCAGTTATGCTACGTACAAAGTCATTAATCATATTCTTTAATAAAACAAAAAAAGAATACAAGAAAAATTTCAGACTTCTATTACTTAAACAATTTTATATATAAGTTGCACGAGTATTTTTAACACTTTATTTTTTATTAACATTCTGAAAGTTGAATGGACTCACAATGGAAGTATATATATATATATGTTTATAAGACCTGGTTAAATCACGATACTTTATAGCTATTTAGCAACAGAAATGTTTTAACTTCGAGTCTATTTGTTACAATTTTTATCTTTTATCTTTTAGTAACTCGAAGATTTTTGTTTGGTAATGAATGCACTTCATAAATACAAGTTTTTTTAATGGAATGAAGTGAACGCCTGTTTGCAACATGCATTTCGATGCATTTCAGCATTTGAATAACTGTTTTCATTGACGCTTAACAACAGTTATATATTGTAAGAAAGGAAAGTTTCGTTTAGATACGAAGCACTTTAAATATGACTCGTTTAATTTTGAGCTATCCAACAAGTGAAGTATCTAAACCTCGATAGTGTATTTTTTACTAATTCGAAGACTTATTTTTGGTTAATAAATGCATTCTATAAACACAAGGTCTTCTTAAACAGAATGAAAGTGTGCTAGACTGTAAAGTGCACATTAATGTATTTTATTTTATTATTGCAAGAGTTCTTTCACTGACATCGAACAACAGTTTGTATATTTTAAGATAGAAAACATAGTTGTAAGCACGTAGCACTTTAAATTAGACTCATTAACTATGAGTCACTAATTGTTTCTTAACTGATTATTGTTGAATGGAGGGTGTGATATAAGCGCATCCATAATGCTTGTGGTTCATCTTGAGAAAGCCTGACATAGGTGCAGGTGAAAGCGCTTGATTGATACTTTTTTGTTTCGTGCAGTCCGCTGGTTGTGTTTCAATAAAGAAGTTCACTACTACATCTCGAAGAGTTTTTTTGGAAGCCTACTTGGAAGAGTTTATTGGATTTAAACTGTGCCTCATTGCTGTTTTTGTTCTTGGTTTATTGGGACTGAGTTCGCAATACATTTCTGTTTATTGGCCTTCATATGGCAGAAGGCACTGATCAATCCGACTTTCCAGGGACACCACTCATTTTACGTGATGTACCGGATGATACACCGGTTACTAGAACTGAATTCCGGCAGGTTATTTCCCTGCTTACACAGCTTTCTAACTCTTTGAAAGAAGGCAATTCGCACTCCGGCAGCAGAATTGCTGCAAACCAAGCACAGGAATTTGGCGCGAACAATTTGGAAAGGAATATGTCTGAAGAACCACAAGTTTCTAACGTTTTGGGGCATCAATCTGGAACTGTCCCAAGAAAGGGTTTTCATTCCCAGCAACATATGGATACAAATGTAACTGATAATGTCCTAAGACCTTTCAACTTTGGTGTTTGGTCCAACAAATTGTTCACGTTTCTACCAGGTACTGTTAACAACAATATTTCAGTTGTGAACAAAATAGATTCTGATTTTTCAATGTTTAGTGACAAGTTATACAATTTTAAAGCTGCAAAAATGGAAATTGACTATTTACAAGAATGCATTAGGGTTAAAAGAGTACTGAAAGGTCTCCGTATAAACAAATTCCCTAATAATGCAATTTCTAGTTCACAACTTTTTAATGACATCACAGAACTGTTCGATAAAACTGGACTTGACATGCTGCATTTGATGGTTAAAGACTATGAAAAGAAAGCTGACAGCCTTTTACAAGAACTTAACATATTAAATGATTCTATTAATTCTGACTCTTGTTTTTCTAGAATCAAAAAGGAATATAATAATGTATTTTATGAGGTAGACCAACATTGTTCCAAAATTATGGAAAGGAAAATTAAAAAGTTAGAAAGAGATCTAAATGACTATAAAAATGGGGTAGCTTATTGTTTCTCAACTAAAACAAAATGGTCTAATAAGTATGTGAGCAACAAGGGGGTGCTATGAATTCCTATAATCACAATGATGATACTCCTTTTGTTGAAACTTTAAGGCGTAGTGAATGACTGGCACAAAAGCAGGGTAACAACACGAGCAATAACACTCCTAAAAATGATGATAACCAGGTTTTTTACTTTCCCCAACGCAGGCAAGGGAACAGAGCACAGTTCCAGAACCAGCAAGTGTGGGGGAAACAATGGAGATGAATGCACGGTTTTATGAAAGAGATTCAGTAGATCCTGTTTTTTCACCATGTGTGGTCACAACCAAGAACAATTTCACTATATTTAACTTCACAGAGAGCCCCATACAAGACACACATTTCGATTTGTTCACTAAAGGGTTTCACTTTGTACCCACTAAACCTTTGGACATTACTAAAACCATTTTAGAACTAAAACTTTTTACCAGACAATTGAATCTTTATATTCTATTTAAAAGAAAAAACTACACAAAAGATTTAGTGAGTAGATCAAGTACATTTAATCCACCCCTGCATCCAGTCATTAAGATCTTTGAAGAACTGGTTGAAATGGACATTAGAAATTTCCCCAAAGAATGTAAAAGACCACAGAATTTAACTCAGAGTTGTTATTCTCTTATAGAACAACTTAGAGAGGGCCAGATACGTGTTATGAAACCAGACAAGGGGGGTGGGGTGGTCTTGATGTACAAGAATGAATATGAAGAAAAAATACACAATATATTGCAGGATACAGAACAATACAGTACCCTTTCTTTAAATGAAGTGAACATTGCATATGCTAGGATAAAATTCTTACTACAAGACCATTTACTACAAGGGGTAATTAATGAAAAATTATTTAACTTTTTATTAGTGAATAAACCCCTCACTCCAGTTATTTTCGGAATTCCCAAGGTCCACAAAGGACTACAGCCGTGGAAGTTTAGACCCATCGTTGCAGGTGCTGGCAGTATAACAGAACCTTTGGACAAGTTTGTTGATATTTCACGTAAAAAAACTGTAGCATTGTTTGAGCATATTTGCAAAGACTCTTGGGCATTCCTGAAGAATATTAAAAAAGAGTATTTTGAAACTACTGATTTTATGGTCACCATAGATGTAATAGAGTTATTTTCTAGCATTCCACACGATATTGGCCTACAATGGTTTAATGAAATTTTAACAAAATTCTCAGATTTAAATAATAATATGATTAATTTATTATCAGATTTCATGGACATCATTTTAAACAACAATTTTATTTATTTTAATGGGGAATTTTTTAAACAAAGTAAAGGGGTGGCCATGGGTTCTCCATGTGCTTCTGCATATGCAAACATTGTCCTATTTTATTGGGAAAAAGAATTTATTTTTACATCACCTTGGAAAGAGAACATTTTGCATTATCAAAGATATCTGGACGATGTATGCATTTTATGGAAAGGTAGTAGAGAAAGTCTTCAAGCATTTATACACTACATCAACGCCACTACGCACTTTTTGAAATTCACATCTAAAATTAGTGAAAATGTTATGAATTATTTAGATGTGCTACTTGTTAAGAACACTGAGTTACAAATGTTTGAGTCTTCAGTGTTCAGAAAAACTACCTTTTCTAACGCATATTTACATTTTAGTAGTGGCCACCCCTTCTCCCAAAAGAAAGGAATTTTAAAGGGTCAGCTCATCAGAGCTTCCAGAATGTGCAACACTGATGAAATGTTTGACAAGGAAGTTAAAACATTAACTAAATTATTTTTAGAAAGAGGTTATCCCAAACCCTTAACAGAGGCAATGTACCAAGAGGTTCTTTTAAGGAGAGCAGATTTATATTGTCCTTTGCTAGGCATAACAACTGACGAAGTATCAAATCATAATACTTTGTTGGATAAAGGTATGGACATTCTTAACTTTCAAACTGCATATAGTTGTACCTTCAACAATGATGTCTACAAAATAAAAAATTCAGTACATAAATACTGGCCTACCCTAACACTAAATGAAGACACGAACAAATGGCTGCCTAAACAACCTTTATTTGTTAATGCAATGAACATTAACCTTAAGAATATGTTTGAGAAACACACACCATCGGTGATTAAGAACAAAGGTTGTTTATCAGGTACTCACAAATGTAACTCTTGCAAGCAGTGTCCATACATTATGAACACTAACACCTATTATATTAAGTCAAGAAAATTTAAAGTGAAACCTGAGGGGTACTGCAATTGTGCATCTAAGGGTATAATTTATTTAGGAGTATGTCAAGAATTTGAGAGTTTTTATATAGGAAAATCAGAGAGGACGTTATGTAAGAGGATTTACGAGCACCTCTATGACATACGGAGAAAGAAAGACACAAATGCATTTTATAAGCATTTAACAGTTTGCCCCAAGATGACCCTAAAATTTATGGTTATAGAGCAGGTACCATTGAACCCCAGAGGTGGAGATTGGGAAACAACAATCGATTTTAAAGAACTTAATTGGCAGTTAAGATTAAATGCATCATGACCTCCGGGTCTAAATGAAGCCATTAGCATCACTAGTCTGTTGAAATTAAGACGGGCAAAGCTGTAACTTTGTTTTATTTTTTATACAGCAGATACACATTTATATAAGTATTTCCAACCCCCCTTATTTCTACATAAATATAAATTTTGTTGTTAGAGGTATGGCTACATCACAAAAGGGTTGATCAATTTGTGTATAAACTTTTTGACTGTTGAATGTATCCAATATATGTACATTGCCTTTATTATAATAGAATTTTTAGATATTTGTTCATACCTACATTTTATTACTTTTACATATTTACATTAAACAATGTTACACATTTTTCAACTCATTTACCCATTTTTTATACGTTCATTGTTTCCCATATAAAAGCCTTTTAGTGTGATAGTCCTAATTGTTACATTTTAACATTATAATTTAATTATTTATTATCATGATAACATCACATTTAATTTTTAATTTTTATTTATTTAAGCGCTGTCTAACATATATTTTTAAACCATTTTTAATTTTTATAAGTCATGGGATATAAACATAACATTAATTGTCACAAGGACATTATCATTATATTATTCAACATGAATTGTAAGTTTTTTAATTAATTATATTTTAATTAATTTTTCCTGCAGTTATTCATTTCGCAGACTCAATATTAATTTATTACTCTGGTTTTATACAAAAACCCTGATGCCCAACATTTACTGCCTTTTTTCATTACTTGTTTTTTATATGGAAATGGACATATTCATTAAGTCCAGTTATGCTACGTACAAAGTCAGTAATCATATTCTTTAATAAAACAAAAAAAAGAATAAAAGAAAAATTTCAGACTTCTATTACTTAAACAATTTTATATATAAGTTGCATGAGTATTTTCAACACTTTATTTTTTATTAACATTCTGAAAGTTGAATGGACTCACAATGGAAGTATATATATATATATATATATATATATATATATATATATATATATATATATATATATATGTTTATAAGACCTGGTTAAATCACGATACTTTGTATTAGTAGCTATTTAGCAACAGAAATGTTTTAACTTCGAGTCTATTTGTTACAATTTTTTATCTTTTATCTTTTAGTAACTCGAAGATTTTTGTTTGGTAATGAATGCACTTCATAAATACAAGTTTTTTTAATGGAATTAAGTGAACGCCTGTTTGCAACGTGCATTTCGATGCATTTCAGCATTTGAATAACTGTTTTCATTGACGCTTAACAACAGTTATATATTGTAAGAAAGGAAAGTTTCATTTAGATACGAAGCACTTTAAATATGACTCATTTAATTTTGAGCTATCCAACAAGTGAAGTATCTAAACCTCGATAGTGTATTTTTTACTAATTCGAAGACTTATTTTTGGTTAATAAATGCATTCTATAAACACAAGGTCTTCTTAAACTGAATGAAAGTGTGCTAGACTGTAAAGTGCACTTTAATGTATTTTATTTTATTATTGCAAGAGTTCTTTCACTGACATCGAACAACAGTTTGTATATTTTAAGATAGAAAACATAGTTGTAAGCACGTAGCACTTTAAATTAGACTCATTAACTATGAGTCACTAATTGTTTCTTAACTGATTATTGTTGAATGGAGGGTGTGATATAAGCGCATCCATAACGCTTGTGGTTCATCTTGAGAAAGCCTGACATAGGTGCAGGTGAAAGCACTTGATTGATACTTTTTTATTTCGTGCAGTCCGCTGGTTGTGTTTCAATAAAGAAGTTCACTACTACATCTCGAAGAGTTTTTTTGGAAGCCTACTTGGAAGAGTTTATTGGATTTAAACTGTGCCTCATTGTTGTTTTTGTTCTATGTTCCCTATTGAACTGAGCAGGCTATAGGAAACATCACTGGTGGGGATTTTGTTGACATGTGCTTTTGTGGAGTCATGTTGCAATTGCACAAGTGCCATGCATTGCAACAGGGATGTGTGCACTTCTTATCCACTGTAGCTATATGGAATCAGCAGTAGCTTACCTGTACAACCATCCTCCACCAACTATAGAGTAATCCCACTTGGTGGACACTGCAAGACACAAAGCACATAATAGGTTGCTATAGTGGCTGTACAGGGACACATAGGTGCAGACCACAACTTGGAAGCAAGTGCACCTCTATCTGAGTAATATAGGTTCACAAGTGACCTCCTGTAAGGCTGAGTATGACTAGAAATCAGACATATGCAAACCACCAAGGCCAGTTGCAACTTCTACACATATGTATGTAATCTTAAAGCCAGTAACACAAGTCAATCTGTACTGGGGGTAAAGCACACCTCATATACACATGCCATGTATACAGGCATCCTGCATTAGACAGGATAGGTGGGAACAATGGCACCCTGTCCACAGCAGTAGTACATGGGGATATGCACAGCACCCTCTCTCCTGCTCACATCAATGGTGACCATGGACATAATGCCAACTGATTGCAACAACAAGTCTCCATGGGGCATGAAAACATCACAGTTTGCCTCCTACATAAACACAGGTATGTGCTCACAGTACCATCACATACTGCAGTAAAACACACTGATGCCACCATCCACACACTATCCATATGGAGGATGGCCACTGTCATCCCTCTACACCGAAATGAATGGTGTGTAGTGGATTATGCCATTAAGTGTCCAACATTGGGGGGACTGGACAGGTCAAGGCCAGGAGTGTAATGCAGGATGTACAAGTCATGCTAGCTTACAGTGTTATGGTATAGTCTGGATTATTTGCAAGTAATACCCACTGTTGATGTGCACATGGACAACTGTATCAGGTCAAAAATAAACAAACACAATGATTATGAACTGCACCGAGCCGTTTAATGAAAAGCTAAAACAAGCTCCAATATACTAAGCGCTTTCACCATCAAACAAATGGCTTCTTCAGAGTAAAAGGAGCATCATGCCACATAGTTTAAATACAATCTATATTTTTGAACTAACCAATCACAATTGTTGCATAATTACCAAACATCACAGCATACATAATAATAGATATATAACATGTTGTTATATGGAGTTGTTTTTTTCAGGTTTTCCAATACACTGGCCATGTTATGGTCATGCTACTTGCCATGCACACATTTAACACACCTACCCATAATGCATGCTGTACATGTTCACTTATTGTTGCTGTTAACTGCACTGCATCACAGTGGTCATCATGATGCCATGTCTGCAGGGTATGTAAGAGTCCTGCAGTATACCTAACAACCCATCAGTGCAAGATGTGTGGACAGAGATGAAAATAATGGTGGGACAAATAGCCTACAGTAGGGACATGTCTGAAACATTACCCTTATATAGTGGCTACAACAGTGTATACACCAATATTACAATGGCAACTGTTCCTGATCTAAACAATGGCAAATCACAATACCACATTCCACTCCTTTTCCAACCTGTAATGTGATCCTAACATGAGCAATAAATGTGTAATATGGAATTCTATGTTAGGACAACAAATATGGGGAATACATACCTTACCAAACATTGGAAGCATATGTGTGCACACACTCCAAATGACATATTGTGGAAGCAGCTTGTGAGGTACTGACAGCATTCATTCTTCTTGAGTACACACCTTCCATCAAGTACAGGGCCTCAATGTCACACCAAGTAATGGTCTGCTGTCCAAGAAGTATGTCCATGACATTTGCCCACTCACCTGCAACAGAGGCAGCTGTGGCTTGCACACATCTTACAAACCAGTAAGTGGATCCCATATCTGAAAGGTAGCACTCAGGAGTGGGAAAAGTAGCCTTACTTCACCATTGTATATACCATGGCAAACAGTGCAGACAGTCATGTATGTGTGCATGAAGTATGGGGCAACATTAATGTAGAAAATAAACAGATGCCCATCCAAACCAGATGACAACACATGTTACAAACTGGTCATGGAGGATCCCCAGAAACATGCAGCAACACTGAGGAACTTTCAGGAATGTCTAGCAAGTACTGCCTGTGCAGTACCTGTGTTGACAATCACCTAGAATTTGCATAAGTGCGGCCTATGGGTTAGGGTAATCATACGGAAGAGTTGTTCCACAGGAAACATCATCCAAGGCCCTCTACAGGTAACATATGCATAACATAAGTCTCCCAAAGGCATGTGAGGCATGTGTTGCAATGTGTAATGGTGTCATGAGACCAAGGCTGAAACCTACAGACAGCATTCATAAAGATACATGTGGTGCACAAGCAACACCTCACTCCACCTCATGGCCACCATCCCCCTTTTTACCTTGCTGGTGCTAGTGTACACTTTTAGGTTTGCTGTTCATTATCAGGAACTAGGCCGGTAGACATGGCGTTCAGAATTTGGAACACTGAAAAATAGCACTCTTGCGTGTCCCATAGTTGTCAAGCATCTGCAATAAGGCTGAGGATGGGGAGGGTGCCATCCTGAAACACAACAGTGAACTGAAGCATACATCTAATGCTCTCTAAAAATGGCTGTATCTGAACACTGTCAAGGTCATGAATTATGACAGATATAACCCTGACTCCACAGAAATAGTGAAGGCACTGTGTGACCTCCAAGGGCTATGCACATGAGTTGAGCTTACAATCCAGCAGAGTTGGGGGACATTTGTAGGGCGGAGTGACCAAATAATGGCAAGTGAAGATGGGCCATGCTAGTATACCCCTTCTAGGAATAGTGACTGATGTAGTTCACTTAGTTGCTGCAACCCACATATTGTATGCGTCTCATTCAGCATCTGCATGACTAACACATTTGTTTGATAGTGCATTGGATTACACAGGTCATATGTCACATATAAGGTGTGTGTAATGTTAATATATGCAGTATTGTGGCCCCATTGCATATCATGGAAGAGGCTGGCATGTCAACAAGGGTGTGTACACTCCTTATATCCACATTAAGCTTTGAAGGTTGTCAGTGTAATCGGATTTTATTGCTCATACATGCACTGCTGATGATGAGATCTGCAAATCAGAGGTCAGGCATTAACTATTGACATCAGTCATCATATCATCTCAGGTATGTGTCAGACAAACACATGGGGCAGTGAGCAACAGTGCAAACATAACTGCCACACATATACACATTCAGCAATGGTGTGTACACTCATGAGGTATGGTGAACAGCACATGCCAGTGTGGAGCACAGGTGCACAGTAATACTGTGTACATGGGTGCAGTGTGTTCCAGGGGAAGGGGCATCACCTACTAACACAACTCATGCATCACAGAGATGTATAATGTTGGTAACAGGGATTGAGTATGGCTGCAGTGTATGCTGTTGAGTGCCATATGTCATGCATGTTGACTGTTGGGTAATGAGAGGTCTGTGTAATATCTTTGTGCCACCTCACCTGTAAGTGTGTGTGTGTGTGTGTGTGTGTGTGTGTGTGTGTGTGTGTGTGTGTGTGTGTGTGTGTGTGTGTGTGTGTGAGTGTGTGTAGAGGTAAATCATAACATACAGGTCTTAAATTACATTTTTTGTTTGCCCCTCACAGGTGGTGAGGTGGGTCAGGGTCCCTCCTGCAGGCAAACTGATGTTAGTGTCCATAAGACTCTGACAATTATGAAAGGCATGGTTAGGCACAGGCAGGGTTGTCAGGGGCTGAAGCTGTGTCATCGATTGACATCCCACTTTTGTCCACCCCATCCACACACACACAGTCTCAATACCCATACATACTCCATCAGCAGTGGCCATACATGAGGGAAAGTTGGCGGGTGGTGGGATGGGACAGGACAGTGTGGGGACTATAGCAAGTGTGTCTGTACACAGCAACCATAGCCATATGACCAGTGAGGTACCACACAGGCAGATGTACAGGGGTGGTCATAGGAGGGTGGCTGGCCATCATGCCCCTGGCAGAAGTGCCACGGCAGGTGTCATCAGATGCATGTTTCGGGCCATTATGGAGACACAGGCACGTATGGAACATTACACCAGACAGAGTCTGAGGCTCTAGAGGGCTAATCATTCAGCTGTATTTGACAACATCCGTGATCTTTCAGCTGCCTACCGTTATTTTGCAGATGTCCTAGATAGATGGTTTGGTGAGAGGGTGGGAATCCTTTATCGTGTGGTATCTAATGTAGAGCATGTGGTGGGAGTAGGGTGGTGGCTACATGGACAGAGGTCAGCAACACCAACAGGTGGAGGTCTACGTGGACGTCCAAGAACTCACGGCCTCTCCGGTAGTGGCAGTACCAGCACTGCAGGGGGGTGCTGTTCACATCACAATGCAGCAGGCCACATGCATGTGGTCCTGGCCAGTACACAAATACAGTGGACAATTGTCATCATCAGGAGAGAGTGCCATATCTCGGCTTCTGCCTGGTAGTGCCTGTGAAACCCCTGTCAGGCACAGTTCCCGTGTCCATGGCCAGAGACAGTGAACTGTACACCCTGCCATGTACGGTCTCCAGCTGTCCAACAAGCCCTTGTATAGGGCAGACACATGGCAGACATGTGTGCATACATACACACACACTCTTCACCAACACAGCACAGCTAGGGCACCTCCATACCTACACACACCACATCTGCACAGCCCATTTAATAAGGAACCCCCTAACCCACACACATGATGTCAACCAAACAGCTCAGCCTATGCCTCTGGCAAACCCACAACACACCCCATGTCATTGATACAGGGACATGCTGATATGGTTCTGATGCACAGGGTGAATGTCCTAAGGTTTAGCAATGTAATCCTGTTTAACATGTTTTCAGCTGGAATGATTAATGCTTACACATCAGGGTATGCAACTGTCCAGCCATGATGCATTAGAGCTGTTAGTAACACTGACTGATTGTGGTCTCCATAATGTATTCTGTTTGTATTCTAGGTGTCCATGTGTCAGCAGGATGTTGGTCTGCTGTCCTGTTCTACAAGGGGTGTAGCACTGTGATGACACATTGACTGTATCATATCCCAGGTAAAGCTGAACACAGGTAACAGGTCTGTATAACAGTTACTGCATGTGCCACATAGCTGATAGGTCTGAGGGGTGTATACAGGTGAGTAGCTCTTCTACAGTGGACAATTTTAAGTGTACTGGGTGGCACACATCAAATGTCCTTAAATAACACACATACACAGAGGCTTTGGTGTTGATGCAATACACAGATAATACTGTTTACATGGATGTACTTTATTTTGCAGTGAACTCATTTTGGCCTATGTAATTCCACCCACATCAAATTGCCAAAACATCACATCAGGAAATAATCAGTTTGCCAGTTTAATGTCATTGACGATGGTACTGGCAGGGTATATGTCCTCTTCCCCAACGTAGTGCAATCCTGGAGTTGGTAAACATATGTTTGCTGGTGTGGGTAGCACAGCCCCCCACTGTGGAGGGTGTGGGGTGGTGTAAAACCACACATAGTGTGATTAACAACTACTTAACCTGTTAACATAAACAACACACTAAGTGGGTGGATACCCACAACAATAACCCCAATGTGGGTGGCTGTGGCTACAACAACCACACTCATGTATATATACCAACTCCTGTTTCACTGTACAGCTGTACAGTGGGGAGGAGGACATTTACACATCCACTACTAGTTTTGCTTGAATGTATTTCCACAAGATGATTGCTTTGAAATGTTACCTTTAGCCAGTTAGTTCTCAGACAAATGATCTTCTGGGGGATATATTTTCTGCAAACTGAAGTAGATCCCTTCACATACACATACACTTACTTGACAACATTGAGAGTAGAACCCCTACCTAGGTACTTATTGCTACTAATGTGTTTAGCTTTAATTGCACATACCACAGATCTTTTAGGGTGAGGTGTGTCCCACGTTTCCTGTTAAGTGGAGAACATCACCAGACCTTGTACAATACAGCAATGGGGGATGTATTGGGTGTTAAAGGACACAACATAGTATGAGATACTGTCATATACACATTGACAAACACATACAGCCATAGACACATTTGACAGACCTGGGTTTAGCAGTGCTAACTACCTTGTCAGTGAGTCCATTCTGTTACAGAGATTTTGCACACAGCACATGCATCACTGGGCTGGATAGTGTAATCAGTTACCTGTATGGTTGATCGTGACAGCAGTCCTCACACAGTGGACCTTGAGACATGTACTGGGGGTACCATTGTGTAAAGACAGTATACCCAGCACCCACACCCCACATTGGATATTGTACTCACTGAAACCCATGATAATGCTCTGACACTCACACATTGACCATGACTGCAATACAGCCCTTTGTCTATCTAATCAGTGCTACTACAGGGATATACATTTATTGCACATGCCACAGGGAAAGTAGGGTGAGGGTATGTCATGGATCTTCTAATGTCAGCAGCATTACTGTCCCTTATAATGTATGGCAAGGTTTATTGTATTTGGAGAATGTGGCCTCAGAATGCTGTCTCATACAAATATGCACACTCACACACATACACACACATGCCAGGACTCAGAGGGTAACCCACGCCTATCTACTCATTTGTAGAACAGTATTATGCTGGTACTGCAAGCGCCAGGTAGCCCATAGGGTGAAAAGTGCAACAAGGTACATTTAACGTCAATTACAGCAGCAGCCGTTTCTAAGTATGGCAGTGGGGGGTGTAGTGGGTGAGAAGACCCTCAGAGTATTGTCAACTACAAGTTTATAAACACACAGACACTGTTATTCTCAATAATGCACACTGACACATTTGTCAGTACTGGGATCCATAGGTGCAGGTGTTCCTAAGTGTGTACCAGGATAATGTCCATGGAAAGATGAGAAGAGTAGGGAATGTGGGCACACTGGTATCATGCCACTTGACATTTGTCAGCAAGCCATCTATCAAACAATGCCACTTGAGTGATCCCAAGGGTGACAGTTAAATTCAATATCCAATCATCTAGTTTTCTCTTGCAGAGGGCCAGTGAGGAGCTCCAATTGACATTTATGCAACATATATTACATAACATGACCAGTGTCTGGGTTAGAGACCTGTACCAGGGCATGTTCTGTTGACTGTGGTAGTCTGTTTGAGGTAACCATGGCATGTGGTGCATACAGGGTGGGGTTTCCTAGCTGCGGCATTCATAACACAGCTGGACAGACATGCCAGTGTCAGTCAATCATAGATTGCCTGTAAGCAGCCAAGATGGATACCTGACATCTGCTCATCTGTACAGAAGACAGACAGAAATTAGCTAGCCAACATGTTATGCATTAGGATGAATGTTTTGACAGACAGATCTCTGACACTGATAGGTATGCCATTACTACATGACAGCAGCCCTCAATGACATGTCCTAAACACATAGTAGTCTACAGTTAATATCCACATATCAGATCAATATCCAATAGGAGATACTTAATAACATACAGCTCACACACCAAGAACACGATAGTCAGTAGTCAGAGTCCAGCTTTGCATGCAGTGGTGCATGGTTCCAGTATTACAATCTGCAATCTACTCTTACTTGGAAAAGCACTGTTAAAAGTAGTAACGTAATGATACAATGCATGCAAGTGTGAATGCATATAACCTGGGATACTACCCATGTATGAAACACATACAAAGAGAAAAGATTGTGGTACTAGCCATGTATACTCAGGTGTCCCATACAGTATACTCACACCCCTTGCTACTGTAATGACAACACATAGAATTATGTTATGTACATTGGAATTAAATACACTTATTAAAGATGTCATTACCCTGCTATTTTATCAGACAGGAATGTGATCACTGGTTACCAGGGCTGAGCTATGCTTAGCAGGTGTAAGCATTGCTGAAATGTAAATGCTAAGCAAATTTAAGCACTGGTAAGCAAAGCCTACATGGTGGAAGTGCCTTTTGTTTAACTGTACATTAGCACCACTTACCATCTCACGAACCCAAGCAAACCCATTTAAAGCTGCTCAAAACTGCCTTAACCCCGCTGTATCCAACAGTCCTTGTTCTGCCTAGCAACAAAATAAACAGCCCATGCAGGTCTTGAACCCAGGACCCTCTAGACCAGTGGTTCCCAAACTTTTTTGATTCTTGGCTCCCGTGCTGAATCCAGGTTTTTTCAAGGAGCCCCCCCCCCATCAAATTCTAACAAGTATACTTTGCAAAATAGCTAAATAGGAAGTAGAATATTTGTTTAAGGGCTGCGCTATAAGTGGACAAAGCCTCACCTGCCACTTTTATTCCTGACATGATGTTAATCAACCACGCCCAAAGCAGCACAAACCTTAATGAAAATTACGTAATACTTATCAGCTGAGCAGCATGGAAACGGGGACTATAATGGAAAAACTCTTGGCTTTTTTTTTAAAGGTGCAGTGTTGAATCTAACTTTTGAACATAAACTTTAGCAATATGTAAAGCAAAATAAATAATATTTCAATGTCACATGATTGAACCACACTGTGAAATGTTTAGTGCATGTACAGTAGCTTTGATTTTTTGGAAGGGGGTGGGGGTAGAGAAGCAGTAGTGAGCTGGCTAGTACTGGAAAGTACTTTAGCGGGTTTTGAACTGACTGCAATTCCCTTCCCATCACATGAAATGGTGCAACTTAACAAATGACTGAGCAATGCCATTACAAACTCATGTTTCTTGACAAAAAAGGAGCCCATTTTTGGACATCTGTCCCAATATATTGAATAAATACTAACAGTGTTAAGGCAACAGTTTGACAGGACAATGTCCCTATTAGACTTAAAAGACACTGGCACAAAGAAAACCTACGACAAAAAAAAATCTTCTCTTTAACCCACCCCAGCCAGAAACACAGATGGGGGAAAAGTCACTGGACGTTTAAGTGGCATGGGTCTGGTAACCACATTTTTTTTATTGCATCATGCTACCTGTTGATAGCCAGAAAAAATGTTGAAACACAGAAACTACACCACATTGACAAGCGTTTCTTTCTGGTCACCATAATCGCCACACAATAACATTTCCTAAAATATGTGCAGACTACTTTTGCCACATAATCTTAACTACAGTAAGTACATTCGAGGCACGTTTCAAACCACATTACATCTATACATTTCCTTTTTTTTTTGCAGAAGAGTGGATATTTAAAGATCCCTTTTGCAGAATAAACTTGTTTCTGCTGAACCTTAAGTTGTGCAGGCAGTGTTGCTTGCCTCACAGCTGTGATGCTGGATCGCTACTTGAGAGCCATCCAGCCTCACCACAGGTTTAGTCTGCAGTTAACAAAATCGGCTAAAAAGGTTGTTTGCTTGACTTGGCTTTTGGTGTTGGCAGTAACTATACTTATTCTGACAAACAAAATGTAGGTGTGACAGAATGTAAAACTTTTAATAAAAATAGTAATGCAACCTTGTCTGTTTGGCAGGAGAGTATCCTTTTTGGTGAGCTCTTGTTCCCATTTTTTATAAATGTTTTCTGTACTGTTTGCATCATTAAAAAACTGTGGGATCTAAATATGGACAAACAACACAGAGTAAGTAAAGCAGTGCACCTGGTTGTTTCTGTTGTAGTAGTTTATGCAGTCTGTTTTCTACCCAGTATACTGTCAAGAATAGCACTGTTGGTACTGGAGAAATCTGAGAACTGTAAAGGACTTCAAACAGCTGTAAACGCATTTGATGTCTTGCTCATTATTACTTACCTGAACAGTGCAATGGATCCAATTCTATACTGCTTTACCAGTCCGACCTTCAGGGCAGTCTATTGAGAAGCTCTGAATTCCATAAAGCTACGATTTATTAAAGAAGAGACTCAGGGCAGTGAAACTTCCAAAGATTCTGATTCATGAGACAATGGTTGATACTGTTTTCTGAAGTAGTAATATAAACACTGTAAAATATTTAGAAACAAAACCAAACAAAGATGAAGCTCAATTTAAAAAAAGAAATATCTTGTCTTCCAGGATTCCTGGTTCCAATGAAATAAGACTGAAAGAAGCAGACATTAAGATAATCACATCTACTTGCTTTTGTTTAGGATAGCACTCTAACCTGACGCCATAATTTAAAATCAGGTTCCATAATGCATTTTAATGTTGACTTTCTGACCAAGATATGACTAAATCTATGCAAGTATTTAACAAATTAGTGATGAAGAAAGTGTTAAACAATCATAGATTCTTGAGATGAGTTATCTTACCATCTACAAAACATTTAACAGTTTCTTACCTTTTTGTGTTTCTGCCATATTGAGATTATACTACTACAGCCCCCAATTACACCTACAAACAAAATTCCAGCACTACTAAATTTTACAGTTTTCAAATCAAAGACAGCACGGTAAGCTTCCACGTCATCTGTTAATATGCTAATTAAAAAGTGCCCACCTTGATAGGCAGATTCTGCAGCCATGGGGACTGACGTACTCCAATCATGTATTTGCATTGAACATGTTAACAGGTGACGTTCTGGCTATGTCCATAAGTTAATTTTAGTATAAGCAACTGCAAAATAAACTGGAAACTAATAAGCTTAGTAACTAAGCTTATTAGTTCACGGTTTATTTTGCAGTTAAGCTTATTAGTTCGCGGTGCCCCTTTGAGGAAGCCACAGCTCCCTAGGGCACTGCGGCACACACTTTGGGAATCTGTGCTCTAGACTATAGTCACAGCACTTAACCAGTAAGCCATACAAATGTTTTTTGCTTATTCAAATATATATCATTCAGTACACGTACTGAATAGTAGTGAACAACTGTTTTGACTACTGCAATTGTTTACTACTTGTTAGTGAAAATAGTGTTGAATCAGTCATGTTTTTATATCTAAATATACACATATCAGATAAATATGGTGGGATACATCTGAGAAGGTATATACTACACTTATGTTTACACATAACAAGTATATGGACACATATATATATATATATATATATATATATATATATATATATATATATATATGTATATATATATTTTTAAAACCAAAAGCTGGTGACCAGAAACGATGAGAGCAGGAAGCAGGTAAAACACTTTTATTTGTAAGCGCTTTCGGCTCGGTATTACCAAGCCTTCATCAGACAAACAGTGAATGGAAGGCACTCCTTAATATACAATAAGTAAATGATATCAATTAAACAATAGTCAAAAATTCATTTTTAACTTTCTTCAACCCTAAGCTATGTATTTCTTTGTTGAGCAAACGAGAATTGTTAAAACATACAAAGATCCTCTCTCAGAAAGTAGAACAAATATTATAGTAAATGAAATAAAAAGTTAAAAATTAAAAATTAATTAATCACTCTTGTGTGTGATAAAATACGTAATAACTATAAAATAAGTTTATTGTTGTTATTGTTAAATCTCGTATAGAGACTTGGTATAATGGAAACTTAAAATACACAATTAATATTCATGTGTAAATATAAATGTAAATATAAATATAAAATGTGAAACTGTATATATATATATGTGTGTGAACCTAAATGATGAAGCCCAAACTAGTTCAACTGCTATAAATGTAAGTACAATCTATACTCATTAATGATGTAAAATAAACTTCTTTTGCTAATGAATATTTAATAGTTGATTATCTATTTAGTGATAATAGCTTTAAAACACACTTAATAGACAAAAATTCGTTTAACCCAGGAAACATATGAGCGTTAGTAATGATTTGCCATCTAAGTTCATCGACCTCTAATTTTAGATGCCAAGGACCTCCTCGAATACTAGGGGTTCTCTGCTGTAGTACTATAAATTTAAATGTATGTGTAGAATTATGTATGATATGCTTTGCAAGAGCATTATTTGTATCTTTTGTAGTGATGCATAATAATAATAAACACGTGTTTGTTTAAGTTTCTCTGTCTTCCCGATGTAAAAACCGTTACAGGACTGACAGAGAGCAACGTATATTACTGCCTTGGATTCACAGTTGAATTTGGAGTTAAGGTAATATGTATGACCATTGATAGTACAAGAACGACTAGTAAGGATATGTTTACATTGGGTGCAATGACCACACTTGAACATACCCTTTATATTCGAATGTGTAGTACATATGTCATTCTTTTTTTCTAAAATACTTTTTAGATTAAAACCCTTTCTGTATGTCATTTTGGGTTTGGTTCCTAAAGAGTTTAACAGTTGTTCATTGCTACTAATTAGAAGCCAATTTTTGAACAAAATCTTCATGATTCCATAAGAGTCAAGAGAATAAGTATTAATAAAACTGATCTGGTACACCCCGCTATCAGGAACATCAGAAACATTAACATTATTATAATTCATGTTGGGTGGACTTTCACAAATTAAATCCAAATTAGACAAGAAATTATCATCATTATTGGAAAGTTGTACAGCTTCGACCCTATTCAATAATGGTTGGAAAAGACCTTGCTCTCTTTTGTGTTGAACTTCAGTTCTCAACAATGTTACTAAATTTAAAGGATAACCTCTGTTCAAAAACATATTCTCCAATAAATTACACTCTTGATCAAAATCATAATCATCAGTAGTCATTCGCGCGGCTCTAACTAATTGTCCCTTGACTACGGCCCGCTTTTGATGTTGAGGATGATTGCTGGTGTAATGTAAGAAAGTGTTTGAATATGTTGGTTTACGATAAATTTTACTTTTAAATCGATGTCTTTCTAAGTCTTTTTCCAACCTGATGTCCAAGAAATTAGTAAAATTTGTTCCTATGTCGGGTAAATTGCAAAAAGTAGTGGACATAGTTATGTTTGAAATAAATTCAGAATTCTTCTCTTCCACCCCCCACACATACAAAAACATGTCCCTGATGAGCGTGTGTACCAAATGACATTTTTCTTGAAAATTTTGGAATAAAGACAGGAGTGCTCCCATTGGGCCATAACTGCATTTGCAAAACTTGCCCATAGCCACTCCTGTCTTTTGTAGATAAAATTGGTCATTAAAGCTCATGTAATTATTTGTTAAAATAAGATCTAATAATGTGACAACTAAGTAGATTGTGTTAGCATCTGCTTTTTTCCGGACTAGAAATTCAGAAATCATTTCTATGCCCATGTCGTGTGGTATGACCGTGTAAAGGTCTTTAACATCTATAGTTAAAAATATACTGTCAGGAATAAATTCAAGTTTGTTGATTGCATCCAGAAATGCCCACGAGTCACGACAAATTTGTGGCTCTGTTTCTAAAAATGGCTTAAGAACATGGTCAACAAATTTTGCGCAACCATAAGTAATGGAACCCCTTCACAACAATAATTAAAAGGTGGATCATCCAAGGATTTATGAATCTTGGGTGTTCCAAAAACGGCGGGGGTGATAGGTGCTAACATAGTCAAAAATTGAAACAAGTCAGAGTCAATAGATGTTTCTAAATATAGATCATCTATTACTTGCTTAATTTTATTATGGGCTCCATTAACTTCGTTTAGAGACACTTTGCATAGCTTAGGTTGAGAATAAGTTTAAATGAATTTTGACTAATTGTTTAATTGATATCAATTACTATTGTATATTTAAGGCAGAGTGCCTTCCATTCACTGTTTGTCTGATGAAGGCTTGGTAATAAACCGTAAAAGAAAACACAATAAAAGTGTTTTACCTGCTTCCTGCTCTCATCGTTTCTGGTCACCAGCTTTTGGTTTTAACAGTTTATTGGAATTGGAGTTTTATGTATATATATATATATATATATATATATATATATATATATATATATACACACACACACACACACACACACACACACACACATATATGTAGATATATGTATACATGTACATACACACACATATATTTATATATATATATATATATATATATATATATATATATATATATATATACATGTATGTATATATAACATATGCCCATAACATGTAGTGGAGTCATACCTCAGAACCATAAGTCACAACCTCTTAGTGCAAAGGAATGTAATGTAAGTATTGCAGTTATAAATGTAGAATGTTGCTACAGTAACAGAGGTTGTGTCAACAGACATGTTATGTAGGAAGTCACTTCTGATACAGACATGTACGCCATCAGTTACTGACAGACATTATAAAATCGTCATAGTGAAGTACCACAGAAATCACAGTAATGATCCTGTGGAATACAGCAGAAATATGACCAATAAATATTGACAGTCTGAAACAATCTGGTCAGTCCAGAGGTATACACAGAACTCCTTAGTGCAAGATGTGTTGACCAAGCCTGACAAGGGGGATGTTTACAGCCATGAAAATGGGGATAGCACACAAATACTGGAATAGATAAGCTCACACAGTTGATGCAATCACACCCTCCTGTCTGTCCTAACACATATTAACCATAGAAACAGAGGTCCCAAGCCCACATACTTCCCACTAGGTAGTGACATATATCTTCACATCATCCCACTGCTTTTTCAGACATACACAACACGTATGGTAGCCAGGCAACAGTAAATCTGACAAATATCTGGATATAACATCACACTAGGTAAATACACTGAGCTGCTAGGCATGTCAAAAGCACTGTGTAAACTACAGGCAGACTGCCATAACACTGACTCAAGTTTGCTATGGGGAATACACATGTATTTGAAATATAGCAGGCACTACAGGCATGTAACGGCACAGAGTAACAGACACCAGTGTGAAAGTGCATACTCACAACCAATCTCAAAATTGTCACAGTCACATTATGGTAAAGCCTAATTAATAGTACAGTATATGGACTTTGTGAAGAAAACCATCCTCATATTTGCCACAAACAGACTAACCCTACATATACTGGCCCAATTCATTGTGTAGTCTGATGCCTGACTGTGGTGTGGGACATGTCTCAATCTGGCCCTACAAACATATACGCTGACAGGGTTCCAGAAGCTGGTGCAGCATGCAACGTCAGATAGAACAGGACCAAGAACACTGACATCTATCACAGTCTGTACACAGGTCAAGTAACATATTCACAATACACTGCTACACAATACTGACACTCTGTCAACAATCACCATAAATACAGAGACCTCACTATTGTACAGACTACAACAGAATGTCCAGGTTTTGTCCTCAAATATAAGGCCTACTATACATAACATGTCTAGCAGTCTGATATATCACTGGCTTGTTACCAGGAATGATGTCAGTAAATAATGATATACTTTACATATGCACCTCTTACTGCATGACATATGGACAAAGGGTGACAGACTTGGGGGACAGAGGCACAAACACAAGGCCAATATTGACATATTGCTGTGATAAACTGAGAAAATTCCTGGTGTAACAGGGTTTGTTGTGACATATCTCTTCTGAGTCAGTAACACACATGGATGTCATCATGTACTGACTGTAATCATCAGAGTATGCTAATGCATTTCTAAAGATAGGAAATGTGTGAGTAACACACCACATCTAAGACTCAGAACTCTGTCCAGTCTGCAGATAGCCCTACAGGTGAGAGTTTCCTCAACCACATAACATTGTCATGCCAGACTTTAAACCATGTACAACAGCCATATACACACAAACCCTGTTAAACCAACATTACTTCAAATGTAGAATAGCAATACTTACATTCTGTCCCCATGTCTGGAACATCCCCCTCCTGTTTGTTGGCCTGTCTCCACAGTGTATGTTGTCAGGTGTATTTCCAACTACCTGATGTGATGCTGTCTGTCAGACACCCACATGAAGTCCTGCTCATGGTGAAGGAAAATGGCCAACACCCACATGAAGTGCTTAGTTATAGGTGTGTGTTTCCATGCAATTGGCTATATGAATGCTACCACAGCTGTTCCACATGCAATTAGCAAGTGGGGGACTCCAATTCATGCACAGGCCATCAGCTGATCATGAGCATTACCTACGAAAGTCAAGCTGCTGCCTATGCAAAACAGATGTACTTTTCCATATCCACCGGAGAGGGGGAGAGAGAGAGAAAGAGAGAGAGAGCGAGAGAGACAGAGAGAAAGTAAGACAGGAAGGGAATAAGAGCCAAGTGTGTTTGTGTATGATCCGTGGGTGGAGAGTGGTATCAGGGTATTATAACGGTTGCCTATATTGTTTACTAATCCATACTGTCACATAGTAATTGCACACGGCAGTACACATCTATGGCTGTGGACTGTCCATAGCAACCTCTACAGTGTTTGAAAACTGTTGACCTTGTAATGTGGACATTGGGATATAAAGGTCCTCAATATAATGATGTAGCAAAACACACACTGCAATGCATCCTACAATCACCCACACAGGATACTGATGACTCAAACACAAACACTCACTTACCAGCACTGAGTTTCAAACCCCAATCTGACTATGTATTGCTATTACAGTGTTATGCAGTTATTGCATGTGCCATGGAGCTTACATGCTGGAGATCTGTCCAAAGGTTTCTTTGAAGGTGAGTGACAGCAGCAGTGCTAAAGGAGGTGTAATTGAAGTGTAGTAAGTGTGAATGTCCACAAAATCAGATGTCACCAAAGACACACACACACTCTCTTACAGAGACACACACATTATCACAGTTGGCAGGATCAGGATTGCAACTCCTACCTGTTTGCTACACTACAGTGTTACACAGTTATCGCAAGGTCCACAGAGCATATAGGGCTGAAACATTGTCAAAGGGTTATTGCAAGGTGACGGACATCAGCAGGCATGATAAAGTAGGGCAATGGGAGGTGCAGTGAGTGTGAATGGCCTCAAAATCATTAATCTCCACAGACACACACACACACACACACACACACACACACACACACACACACACACACACACACACACTAGCCAGTACTGAAATCCATAGGTTCATTGCTTCACAGGTGTGTAGTAGGTGAATGAGCCTGAATGCTCTACAAGGCTAGGCCAAGGGAATACCTTGGCATCAGGCCACATGACAATAGTCCCCAGTGTGGCTCAGGGTGTTCCCCGGAGGTGGGTATTATATTCACCATCTACTCATCTGGGTTACTATTATGGGTGGTCAGTGATGTGCACTGCTTACCATGTATGTGATCTATATTCCATAACATGGACAGTGTCTGGGTTGTGCACATGTCCCACATGCATGTTCTTTGATGTGTGGAAGTATACTTGAGGTCTCTGGGGCATGGTGTGTGTACAGATTATCATCTTCTGATGTAGAATTCCTGACCTCGTTTGGGGAGACCTGGCTATGTAACTGAGGTCGTGCTTGCACCTACATTGACAGCATGATACAGGTATTTAGTGGAGTTAGTGGCATCTGTCTATATAGGGCAGGTGTATAAGGCATGGTATTACCTTTGTGAGTTACGTTTGCAGACTCCACATTGTTGCAGGCATCCAGTGGGGAACATAGCAAAAGGGCCAGTGTACACATTTATTTGCTTACTGAGGGGATGGAACAGGGTGCCATGTCCTTTTACTTGCTGGATAACACACGCTCAGTCAGAGATGTAACACATCAAAGTACTTTCTGATGTCAGTGGCACTGTTGTGGTTAACAGGCATGTAGTCCACTGTAATGACACCATGGATATTATCTGTGAGGCAATATGCAGGGAACTACCAATATAGTGGTTGTTGCCTAGTGAAGTGTATTTGTGTATGAGACGTGGGTGGAGAGTGTCCTCTGAGTAATAGAAGGGTTGCCTATATTGTTCACCAGTCCATAATGTCACATGTAGGGCTATGGATTGTCTACACCAACTTCTCTGGTGTTTGACATCTGTTGTCCTTGTAAGGTGGACATTGTGACATATACTAGGTCCTCAACATAATAATCTAGCAAACTCACCCCACAATGGATCCTGTTATTACACAATCACAGTAACCTCCACAAAGAATACTGATGACAGATACACACACACACACATACACACATACACACACACACACACACACACACACACACACACACACACACACACACACACACTTGCCAGAATTGGGATTCAAGCCCCTTCCTAGCTATGTATTGCTACTACAGTGTACTACATTTATCGCATGCACCATGGAGGTTATAGAATGGATATTGTCCCAAGGTACTTATAAGGTGAGAAACATCACCAGCCCTTGTAAATACTGGCATTGGGTGATGTAGTGGGTGAGAGATCCCAAAAGTAATTTTACCCTATACACACATTTATCAGGGGTGAGGTTCAAACCTCTAACAATCATTATGGACCATTATATTACACATTTACCACATGCACCACTGACCTTATATGGTTTAGGGCTGGCAACAGGTACTTCTAAGGTGGATGATATCTGCAGGACTGCAAAAGTCAGGCTCTGAGATGGGTACTGGGTGTAAATGGGGCAAATCTTTGAGGTACAGACATATGTACACACATTTACTTGCCACAGATGAGATTCAAATCCATACCTATGTAGATACTACTACTACATTGCTCCGTATTTATGGCACGTGTCATGGAGCTTACATGTTGGAGAACGTGCCAACGTATCTTTGAAGGTGACTAACATCAGCAGCAGTGCTAAAGGAGGGGTAAGGGGAGAGTTGTAAGTGTCACTGTCCATAAAATCAGGTATCATCAAAAACACACACTCTTTCACACGCAGTTTCCATGTCTAGAATAAAAGCTCCTACCTAACTAGTATGCTACACTATAGTATTATGCAGTTTTTGCAAGCACCACAAAGCTTTTATATTGGAGAGCTCTCCAAAGGAATCTTTGAAGGTGACTAACATCAGCAGCAGTGCTAAAGTAGGGGTAAACATAGAGTAGTAAGTATCAATGTCCATAAAATCAGGCAGCATCAAAGACACACACACTCTCTCACACAAACACATGCAGTTTCACAGTTGCCATGTCTAGGATTAGAACTCCTACTTAACTAGTATACTACACTATAGTATTATGAGTTATCACAAGTGGCACAGAGCTTATATGTTGAAGAGCTCTCCACAGGTATCTTTGAAGGTGACAAACATCAGCAGCAGTGCTAAAGGACAAGTAAGGGGACAGTAGTAAGAGTCAATGTCCATAAAATCAGGTATCATCAAAGATGCACACACTCTCTCACACAAACACACACAACTTCACAGTTGCCATGTCTGGGGTTAGAATTCCTACCTAACTAGTATGCTACACTATAGTATTACTCAGTTATCTCAAGTTCCATGGAGCTTATATGCTAGAAAGCTCTTCACATGTATCCTTGAAGGTGACTAACATCAGCAGCAGTGCTAATGGAGGGGTACAGGGAGAGTAGTAAGTGTTAATGTCCATAAAATCAGGTATCATCAAAGACGCACACACTCTCATAATTGCCATGCCTGGTATTAGAACTTCTACCTAAATTGTATGCTACACTATAGCATTATGCAGTTTTCACAAGCGCCACAGAGCTCATGGGCTAGCACTTGTCCAATGGGTTATTTCAAGGTGACTCACATCAGCAGGCATGCTAAAGTAAGGCAATGGGAGGTATAGTGACTGTGAATGGCCTCAAACTCATTCATCTCCATGCACACACACACACAGTTGCCATGTTTGGGATTAGAACTCCTACCCAACTAGTTTTTGACAGTACAGTATTACACACATATCACAAGCACCATGCAGCTTATAGGGCTGAGAGTTGGCCAGAGGGTTATTTCAAGGTGACTGACATCAGCAATAGTGCTAACATAGGCAATGGGAAAGGCAGTGTGTGTGAATGGGCCATAAACCATTTCTCTGGAAACACACACACATACACACAGACACACACACACACACTCAGTCACACACAACTTTACATTTGACAGGACTGGGTATACAAATGCTAGATGAATACTGATTTTTACTATCATGTTACACAGTTATCACAAGCACCACAGACACTATAGGGCTGAGGGCTACCAAAAGCAATGTCTACAGTGATTGACATCAGCACATCATGTGATATTGGCCAATTGCATGTGTGATGGGTGGGAGAGGCCACATGATGGAAATCTCTCTGTCACTGTCTGTCTCTCTCTTCCCCACATCTCTGTGTGTGTATGTTTGACAAATTATGGTGTGTTGGCCTAAGATATGTGTGAGTATTCCTATCCAATGTGTGTGCAAAGCATGAATGGTGTACAATGTGGTATGTGTGCACAGACATCTGCGATTGATAGATATGTATAGTCCACTGTGTTATCAGACATGGGCTTCATTTCTCCAAGTGTAAGAGTATGCCCAGTATGACCTTCTGTACTGAGTGTGTGAATCCATTCCAAGTATGTTGTACTCCAGTCCAGGGTTTGGTGTTCTACACCTTCAGCTAGAAACCTGGTTCTGCAGGATATCTGTAGATAGTTGACAATATGGAGTCACAATGGGCGACAGATAGTGGGATACTGTAACTATTGTGTCTGTGCTGCTTGTGTTGCACGGTTGGTGTTAGCAGAGATATTCCGACATATGTACTGTTTTACACTGTGATGTATTATGTCATCAACTACTGACAGATATATTTATTTGCTCACAGTTATTTCCTGGGAAATAAAAGATGAATGAAGCTGTGTCCAGTATTGTTGTCTGCAGCCTACATAATCTTGCACACTCATGCCATTCTGGGCGGGTAGCTGCAGACACTTTTATTTTATTTTTTATTTTATTTAACATTTGTTGACCGGGAAAGACTGACTAGGTTCCACAGATCCTGTTTTCAGCGGAGGCCCGGGGAGAAATTCTCCAGAAGCATGTCTATTGCTGATGGGTTGGTGTTCAGCAACTTGGTACTATGGTGGGTGAGGATTCCCTTCTTGTACATATATCCACTTAACAGAATGGCCATATCCTGCTGTGGCCATACCTCTCAGCTGTACAGATTCACCCAGGATACCCAGAGTCATGACTCATATATCTGGTAAGTTCCCCTTTACATAGTGGTTTAAGAGCAGGTTTATAGCCATCCATTACTGGGTTTACAGGCAGGGATAGTATGGGCACACATCAGAGTTTCAGACTTCACACACTCCATGACGTCCATGCTTCTACACTCCCTCCACTCTGTTAATCTATCCTCTTCCTAACATTATGTGAGCAATATCTGAGAAGTATCTCTATAGTTGTCCTTTCAACCCAGTGGTATTTAGGGGTTGGTCCACAGTTTATGCAGTAGGACATGGTGGGCATGCTACTGGGATTTGTCAACATGGCCTTGCATTTCTGTTCTGTTGACTGTGTGTTATGGTTTTAGTTGGGACCCCATGAGATAACATACATTGGCACTATGGATGAGGCACTGGCCTTTGACAGAGGACTATAGGCAATTTGGTAGTGATGCAGGCCATCTATAGCAGGCCAATGCATTCTGTCACTCCTACATTCCCAGGCTGCAAGTCACTGCATTCCTCTGGGGTGAAAGGGTAAGTGTGCAAGGTGTTAATGGCAATAGTTCCTGTCCATATTAATCTATTGGTCTGGATGCTGGCAGGGTGCTGCTTACAGCTAGGGACACACCTGCATGGGACACCTCTTCAGCATGCTGAATTCTGTGAGTATTCCCATACAGAAGTGGGAGTCATACTGCACTCATTCCCAACATCAAAGATATGACCTGTGATTAACCTGTGACTGATGGTAGGGTGAGCTGAGTGCATGTGTGATATGGAAGCTTCTTGCAGCTGACTCACAGATATACATGGGACATTCGCCTAATGCTGCCTTATGTGGGGACATAGGCAGTCTCTCATTACTTTCATAACTGTGCCTTTGGTGGTCTACCACTGTTTGGCCAGACTACATCAGTATTCCATGCTACACAGACAACTAATGTGCTGCTAACCTGTATGTACAATTCCAAAGGTGTGTGCAGTTGACAGTTGCATTTTATGTACTCTGTCTAGGGTACTTCCACCTGTGTACTGTGTGTATGTCTGGGCCCACATTTATGGCATGTTCATCCTCCAGATGGTGACAGATATTGACATCTTGACAGTGAGTATGGATGACTGCTGACATGGGTATTGCTGAGAAGCATTGTGGTTGGCACTGCAGTTGTTGGAATACGGCCCTGTCATCACCAGTACTGGCCATAGGCCACTGAGACACAACCCTCCATGCCTACATGCTGACCACTTCCAACCAATATTGAACACACCAACCTAACACACGGACCCCTGCATATTGTACACATGCAACAATCTATCTTGTAGATTGGGCCAGCTCAGGTAATCTGATCTCCACTGTTTTTAAACCCACACATACATGTTACTGCATTTCTATATAGGATTGTGGGAGGGGGGCACACCTTATGACTTTAAACATTTGCTATGACTGTACTGGTATTTCAGGTACTCTGTTGGCTTTCTTTTCATTTTGTATTCTGACCTATCATGCAGACTGGAGGCATATCAGTAGAGTACATATCTTAGGTTTTATTGACCTACATTTCAGTTTCAGACTTATTACCCTGTTGCAGTCTGTTTGTGTAGGTCTGGAGGGGGGCTGTTCACCATTGCCATCAATTGGAGGCCTTAGCCCAACCTTTCTTTATGGTCATCTACACCTATCCTGCTGGCTGAGGCTGGTGTTGGGTATGTGAGCCTCACTGACATGCATGTGCGTGTTCTATGGACACACATTTGGGCCATCACATGTACCGCAGTGGGATTTGTCACCTTGTCTAATACTGCTTAGTATGTTGACACCAATATTTGTTATGGATTTCATGCTGCCTTTATAGGTGTCCACAATCTGCTGCCATCCCATTAAGCCAACCAATTCCCTTGCATGCTCACGTCAATACCATAGATACAACAATCAGAACATACTACTTGTTAGAAAAATATGTATTAATATGTGTATGCTTAATGCCAAATTAATAATCAAGTGTTTTTAATATGCGTTTCATTCTATTTTTCATGCACTGTGATTTATACAAATTGAGTTTCATATGAGACTGAAAATATGCTTTTCTAAAACTGCAGCATGCTTACTGAAACTTGCAAGTTGCCCTCTGACCTAGTAACTGCTAGCACAGCAATATTCTTGTTTATGCCTTGTGGAAATGTACTTGAGAAGCAGGTGTTTATCTGCTAGGTCAGAGGCATATGAATGAACAATACTCCATATTATAAATGTAATGATTCTAGACAAACAGCCTTGTTCAGAGGATGGGAACCTCTGCAGCTGCAGTAGTTCAGAGATAAGGTAGACAAAGGATTATTAGAGAAATGAACTGCTAGCATTGTGCTTGATTTAGCCGTAGTATCTTGAATGTAACATAACAAGTATCTAACTGAAAGTAACCAAGGCCATGTTGTTTTCCTCAGGAAGTTTCACATAAAAATTGTTTAAATCAGCAGAAATTCATGGGAAAGATGGTCAGCAGATGACGATGAAAAGGTGGTAATCTGTTATGTCAGCATGGTAGGACAGGATTAATTTGATAACCTATAAAAATGAATGCATTTCCTGTTTTTGGTTAGACAAATTCTGTATTAGCACATTTTTGTCTCCTTGCTGCAAGATTAAAGTGCCTTAACCTGAACCTACCTTGTTTTGATCATTTTTAAAGTATATTTTCCTTTAACACTACTCCATTCAGCAATTGATAGGAAGAGTGACTTACCTTGGGGCTATACCAGTACTGATGATGGTGCTGGAGGGCTGACTATGTCGGATGCACATAGTACACTCCCTATACATGGTAAAGCAGAGGTAGTGTCATTTTTAGCATCCCTTTTACTGTATGTGTGAGTCAGAGAGAGGTGTCATTCCTTGGGTTCCTACCCTGTCAGTGTATATGCTATACATTGCATCTTTGGCAAAGCCTGGGCATACTGGGTATGCCTTCTTCAGCTTACATGGGCAGGCTCAGGTTGTTCCTCCTCTGAGTCCCTCTGTGCCTGTGATGGCCTTGGCAATGGTGGAGGGCTGTGTGGCCTTGCCCTGTGCTATTCCTGCTGCAGCTGTTTCCGCAGGATCATATTGTATAGCATGGCACATACTATGAACATTTGTGTACATGTAGCTGGAAAATACTGCAAGGCTACACTGGATATGTCCAAACAGTGGAACCATGACTTGAGCATCCCAAACACATGCTCTATTATGATTCTTTGGCAAAGCCTGGGCATACTGGGTATGCCTACTTCAGCTTACATGGGCAGGCTCAGGTTGTTCCTCCTCTGAGTCCCTCTGTGCCTGTGATGGCCTTGGCAATGGTGGAGGGCTGTGTGGCCTTGCCCTGTGCTGTTCCTGCTGCAGCTGTTTCCGCAGGATCATATTGTATAGCATGGCACATACTATGAACATTTGTGTACATGTAGCTGGAGAATACTGCAAGGCTCCACTGGATATGTCCAAACAGTGGAACCATGACTTGAGCATCCCAAACACATGCTCTATTATGATTCTGGTTTGTGAGTGTGCCTCATTATGGAGTTCTTGTTCAGGTGTGTGTGCATATCTGATGGGTGTCATCAGCCAGAGCTCCAGTGCATAACCAACATCCCCCACTAGATGGCCATATGGGATGTCCCCAGTGGCAAATAACTGGTACAGCTGTGTCATATGCCAGATGTGGGAGTCGTGATAGCTTCCAGGGCTGCCAGCACACACATTCAAGATAATACCATGGGCATCTCACATGAACTGGCAGTTGATGAAGGGGAAGCCCTTGCAGTTTATGTAGACCCTATCCTGCTCACTTGGTGGTGCTTTGATGTGTATGTGCATGCAGTCTATAGCAGTCTATAGCACCCACTACCTCAGGGTATTCTGCTATTTAGTGGAAGAGATGCATATTGATGGTCAACACCTCATGGGTGTTGAGGAAATGTATGTGCTCACCAGCATGTGGTGACATGGCATCCAGGAATTGATGGAGTACCCTGGATGCTGATATCTGTGAGATCCCCATGATATCCCCAGTTGCCCTTTGGAAGGTACCTGTGGCTAGTACTCTTAAGCCTACACATACCTTGGTGTCCACTGGGATGGGTTCCCCTCTGTTGGTTCTGTGTGTGAGGCGTGGCCGGCACAGCTCAACAATTTGCTGTAGAATGTCCCTGTCCACCCTATAGCGCTCCACTATCTCCAGCTTATGTAGCCCCTGGTAGGTTACCCTGGATCTGTAAATGCTTTGCCTACTCCTCACTGTGGCTTGGTTGTCAGCATTCACATCCTCACCACCCTCAGCCTATTTCATATATTGCTGTATGAGAGCAACAGCAGCCCCTAACATTTGTGAGCTTTGTCAGGTAAAACGTCCCCGTATATGTACACCAGTGGTGTAGTGTTTGTGGGAAAAAACAGACTGGAAGGTGTTTGCATAGTTTGTAGTAGTGTGCTAGGCTGTTCCATGTGTAATTGGCTGATTCTGATACATTTCACCTGCCAGCTATGCTAGTTCTCCTTGATTGCCTTTCTACTGCTGTTTTCCCTTCCCATTGCCTTCCCGTTTAAGCCCTGAGGTGCGGCGTGCATACTCAGTACTCAGATGTGAACAGAGCTGCTATTTCCTGTTTTTCTTTTAGTTTAAAACCTGGTGCGTGGTGTGCACACCTGTTTAGTCAATGTAAACACTGCTAGGCAGTCTCAGACATAACCCCTTCCTTAGCTGTGCTTAGCTAAGGGCAAACATGGGCCACGAGCTCCAGTATGCTGACAGCATGCATGACACTCCACCGTATGAGGTAATCTACCTCTCATACTTATACAATGCTGTTGCTGCACCTATATGGTTGGGTGCAAGCTAACACTGACAGGAAATCTGTGATTCACTATCAGTCCCCTCATTTGCATAAAACAGAATACTAATTCATAGTTACCACACTTACACTGAGCCTTCCCCCTTACCAACCACTATTCCCTGGCATTGTTGTGTTATGCATGCCATTGACTATTATGGCAAAATGCTGATTTTGGTTTAAAAGCTTATTTCCAACTTATTTCTTATTTTTGGGCCGATCCCATTTGCGCACTGCTGCCCTACGCTTAAACGACTGAAATCGACCAAAAAAAAAATAAAAGTTACTTTTTATAATTTTGCAACTATTTCTCATACCAATGGCCATACATTGAATACATGCTTTCTTTGGAGCTGTCATGTCTCCATTTTGTAATTTGCAGAAATGTATTCGGTTAGTAACTGCTAGCATTGTGCTTGATTTAGCCGTAGTATCTTGAATGTAACATAACAAGTATCTAACTGAAAGTAACCAAGGCCATGTTGTTTTCCTCAGGAAGTTTCACATAAAAATTGTTTAAATCAGCAGAAATTCATGGGAAAGATGGTCAGCAGATGATGATGAAAAGGTGGTAATTTGTTACGTCAGCATGGTAGGGCAGGATTAATTTGATAACCTATAAAAATGAATGCATTTCCTGTTTCTGGTTAGACAAACTCTGTATTAGCACGTTTTTGTCTCCTTGCTGCAAGATTAAAGTGCCTTAACCTGAACCTACCGTGTTTTGATCATTTTTAAAGTATATTTTTCCTTTAACAGATTGGTCCTTCGGACCGGAATACGTATCTCTCGCTCTGGACCTAGGTCAGAATTGGTCCCGGTGGCATGCATCCGTACGGAGAAGAGGCCAAATTGGCTCTTCTGTTTTGAAAGACCTCCGACTGAATTGTCGTTCAAAGGAGGCCAGCCACTGTTTCTGATCTGGGATTGGAGGATGAGTCAACGATCTGGTGGATCAGCTCACGGAGGGTCAGGTAAGGAAAAATTACCTTATTTCTGTTTTAAGATCAGGGACTAGGTACAGAACTGTTTTTTGTCAGGTAAATGTGCGTATGCAGATTAGAGACAGAAAAAGGGGTTACTGTTCTTTGTCATAGATCAGGGAAACAGAATAGGTCGACAGTTATTCTAGATAAACCGTGAAAAGGTGTAGACTTGTGGTACCATGTGATAGAAAGGGTTACGTAACAATTTACAGCTTAGCTAAGACACCAATGGGAAATCAGTGCACAAAAAGTTCCCAGGACACGCCCCTAACTGAAGACGCGAAGTATATGCAATTACAGTGTGCCGATAATGTTAAATATTACACCAAATGGGTCGATAAGTATAAATTCGAGGGAAATTTAGATAAACTTGCACTTATGAAACTTGTAAAACAGTTAAAAATAGACGCGAAAGGTCAATTAAAAAAGCAGAGACAATTAGGAGTTCCTCAGGCGCATAGGTGGCTTGAGGAAGCAAATCGTAGGGAGCAAAGAATTAAAAATTCAAAGACAATGTTCTTAGACAAAGAAGACAATAACTCAGTAATAGCAATGGCCCCTCTTTCACCCCCTCCACTTCCATTACCAGAATATGAAGCAAGTGGACGAGCCGATCCACCTCCGCTATACCCAGCAGTCCCTGCAAAAGCACAACCGTTTGTCAGGGATCCTATCGAGACCAGGTCTCGAACACGCGACTTGAGGAGGGAAATTGAATTAAATGAATTAAATAGAGCATCACAAGCTATGAGTGAAGAAGAGATATGTCCGCTCATAGAAGTACCGAACCCTCAGGCAGGACAGGCAGGACAAGATCCGACACTTTTAGTTTATAGACCGTGGACACTGGAAGATATCCAGAAAGCCACGGAAGGTATTCCCCACCCAAAAGTAAACTTTAGAAAATTTTTAGAAGACTTACAGGGCATGAGATTAAGTTACCATTTAAATGGAGAGGAAGTAGAAAAAGTAGTTAGACAAATTGTGGGTCCAGATTGGCACATGATCAGTGGCGACTGGAATCCTCGTGACGCATAACTTAGACCACTCCCACATACTAATGCAGAACTGGATGGCAGAGTGAAAGGTCTGACAGACCGAATCTCTGAAAAGTGGAAGCCTAGGGCTGATTGGACTTTCATTAATCAATGCATTCAACAGGAAGGTGAAACAGTTGATAGATATTATGCTAGACTGTTAGAGTGTTTTAATAATCACTGCGAAATGCAGATACCAGAAAACCAGACACATGATTCCTCATATGAACAACAGTTAAAGAACGCATTCTTGAAGGGTAGTATAACTCCCATTAGTAGCTTTATTACGAAGCATATGTAGATCATCGAACAAGTAGATTACAGCCATTACTTGAATATGCTAAACATGCAGAAAGACATTTTAATAGTAAAAAGAAAAAGAAAACTCAAGTATTTTCAGCAGAAGATGGGTCAGAAGTATTTGTAGTACAAACTGGGAAAAAGGGTAAGAAAAATACCCAGGAAACAAACAATCTGACAAACTATCAGAAGATTTTGAGGAAAGAAAGAAAAAAGGTGAGTGTTTTAAGTGCGGGAAAAAAGGACATTTAGCGAGGGATTGCAGGCTAAACAAGAAGGCGAGTACAGAAAATAAGGAGGATAAGGAATGACTATATGATAGTCAGGAATCATTAGAAGAGAGTGAGCAGGGAAAGGTAAGTGTAAATGTGATAGCAGGAGAAGAGGATGTGACACAAGGGGTAGAGGATGTATATGAATACGCAGACATAGAAGAAAATGAAATTTTAGACCTAGCTCTTTTGAGCTTAGAGCTTTACTTAGCAGACACGAAACTGGAAGTGACGCTTCTGGTAGAGGGGAGGGAAGTTAAATTTTTGTGTGACTCAGGGGCTTCACGAACCCTGATACACCCTTCCAAACTACCGGAAGATACAGAATCACCAGATTATATACTAGTGAAAGCAGCTAATGGACAGCTGTATCGGGAGCCACTCTCCCGTGACATAACAATAATAGACCCCGTTTCAGGGATGACTCAGAAAAGTAAAATTGTAGTTTCTGCAAAATACCCAGTGAATTGTTTGGGTAGAGATTTGATGCAGATATTTGGCATAGCCGTAGTTCCAACCATGCAGGGTATGGAAGCACAGCAACAAATGGACACTTTTGTAGTGCGACCGGAGGGTGAAATGTATTATTGGTACAGCCAGGACTTGGTTACAACTGGTCCGGGGGCAGTAACTGAAGAACTGATGAACGTAGCCATCAGCAAGTTCCCCTCCCTCGACATTGACAAACAGCATTTGTTGCATTGTACTCTATATTACTGTAATAGACCAGGACCTGATAAAGATTATGAACAAGAATTGTTTCAGAACCATGCAAACAGGCTAGTATTGCGAAACATGTACTGGGATACAGAAGGGAACAGTGAAGCAAGCTGTTCATTGCCCCAGGAATTTTTAGCACTTTACAAATCTAATTGACTGCCACATGTTAGTTTGACTAAGAACAAAACTTTAAAATGGGCAGACTTAGGTGAAAAAGTCACAAGGTGGGAAAAGCAGACAGAATTAGAGCTCTCTGAACAGGGAGTACAGAAACAAAAATTGAATTGGATTACACAGACTCACCCAGCTGTACACTCACAGGCTAGTGAGAATAGTTGAGTATTACTCTTATTGGAAGAAGAGGAAAAAGCCTTGCGAAGCATACCAGACATTCTATGGTCAGCAGAGAAATCAGATGTAGGACTAATACGAACAGTAGGACCAGTTACCATAACGCCAAAGTCAGCTTTTAGGCCCCAGAAAAGACAGTATCCCTTGAGAAAGGATGCAGAGGTAGGAATCAAACCTATCATAGCAGCCTTACTTAAGGAAGGAGTCTTAATAGAATCTCCTGATTCACCATGTAATATGCCTTTATTTCCTGTAAAGAAAGCAAACAGGGAATGGCGTATGGTCCAAGACTTACAAGCTGTAAATAATGCAATTATACCCAGGGCACCAACGGTGCCAGATCCGCACACCTTACTGAATGATTTAAAGGCAGAATAGAAATATTTTTCAGTGGTAGACATTAGTAATGCATTTTTCTCGATACCGATACACCCTGACAGCCAATATTGGTTTGCATTTACATTTCAGAGAAAGCGGTACACATATACCAGATTACCACAGGGATATTGTGAAAGTCCAACAATATTTGCACAAGAAATGGCAAGCAACCTGGCGGGATTTATCCCACCGAAAGGTAGTCAGATTCTACTTTATGTAGACGACATTCTGCTGGCAGCCCCCACCCAGCAAGAATGCAAAGAAGACACGATAGCTTTATTACAATTTTTAGCTACTCAAGGTCACAAAGTAAACAAAGACAAGTTACAGCTTTGGAGAAAACAAGTTAAATACTTGGGATATGTAATATCCAAAGAAGGTAGAATATTAGATGAAGACAGAAAAACAGTGATTTTACAAGCACCTAGACCAACTACCAAGAAGGAAATGATGTCCTTCCTGGGAACTACTAATTTTTGTCGGAGTTGGATACCGAACTATGCTTTGGAATCTGTTCCACTGGCCAACTTAATATTTAAAAAGCCGATGGCAGCACAAGATTTATTACAATGGACACCCGAAGCAGAAGCAGCTTTCTGTAAGCTGAAACAATTGATAGCATCATCCTTAGTTTTAGGATTACCGAACTATAACAAACAGTTTATTCAAACTGTAGATTGTAAGCAAGGTTATATGACATCAGTATTGACACAGCAACATGGGGACAAACAACGCCCTATAGCTTACTATTCATCACAGTTAGACCCAGTGGCACGATCCCTGCCCCACTGTGTACAAGCAGTAGTTGCAGCTGCAATGGCAGTGCCAGGCTTCAGCCTCAGTAGTGTTATTCCACCCTCTCACATTGAGAGTGCCTCATGCAGTCGTAATTATTTTACTGCAAGAAAAAGTAGCATATCTTTCTCCAGCTAGGCATCTTTTCTGTATGACCATACTGTTGAGCCAGCCTCATATGACAATTGAAAGATGTACAACTTTGAATCCGTCAACTTTGCTTCCAACCCCTGCAGATGGCAAACCACACTGCTGCCTGCAGGAAATTGAACAAAAGACTTTACCAAGACAAGACCTTACGGATGTTCCCTTGGATGATGCCAAGGTGACATGCTATGTGGACGGCTCGTGCAGGAGGAGTCCTACAGGACAGAACCTAGTGGGGTATGCAGTCGTTTCTGATACTGAAACTTTAGAAGCAAAATCTTTACCACACAACTTATCTGCACAAGCATCAGAATTGATTGCCTTAACAAGGGCATGTACCTTAGCAAAAGGTAAGAAAGTGAACATTTATACTGACAGTCAGTATGCTTTTTCTACTGTACATGTTTTTGCGCAACAGTGGAAAAATAGAGGAATGATAACATCTACTGGTAAACCGATTAATCATGTGCAACTTATTTTAGACTTGTTAGATTCAATTCAGTTACCTAAGAAAGTAGCTATTTGCAAATGCGTAGCTCATACGAAACAACAGGATAGAATTTCAAAAGGTAATGCATGGGCTGATACAGCTGCAAAGCAGGCAGCCTCAGCCACAGAAACTTTTCTTTTGAGCGAGAAATTACAACCTTCAGAGATTTTAGATTTAGAAATGTTAAAAACAATGCAGACACTTACTACAAATATTGAGAAACAAAAGTGGATAAAACGAGGAGCAATCCTCGAAAAGGGACTGTACATCTCCAAGGAAAAGAAACCGATTTTGCCATCTAATTTGTTTAGATAGGTTGGGAGGGTGGCCTAATGGTTAAGGTGTTTGCCTTACAAACACAAGGTGCAGGGTTTGAGTCTCACAAGGGATAATTGGCTAGGCTTAAAATGGCTCGCAAGGGCAGTTAGCTTAGTACTAACCTATGTACTATGTACTATGCAGCGTTGTTGAGCCATGGGCAGAGCCATGTCTCAACAGGGGGGATGGTACAGTTAGTGAATCGAGTGTTTACAACCTATGGGTTTACAAACTATACAAAAAATTTTTGTGCAGCATGCCATGTTTGTAACAAGCATCATGCACAAGGGGCATTGAAGCCTAAGCGAGGGGAATTTTCCTACACCACCATATCCATTCCATACTATCTGTATGGATTTCATAGAATTGAATAAATGTGAGAATAAGAAATATTGCCTTGTTATTATAGACATGTTTTCCAAATGGGTAGAAGTGTTTCCAACCAAAAATCCAGATGCAGCTACTGTTGCAAAGGTCCTCATTAAAGAAATTATACCTAGATTTGGTATACCTTAAAAGATTGATAGTGATAACGGGACACATTTCGTGAACCAAACAATCCAACAACTCAGTCGTTATTTTGAGATATCATTAAAGAACCACTGTGCATACCACCCTCAATCTGCAGGGCTAGTAGAGAGGCACAATTGGGTATTGAAGAATAAGCTTAGGAAGTTGATAGAAGAGACATAGAAAAATTGGATGCACTGTTTGCCTTTAGCACTGTTGAGTATGAGAACTGTTCCAAATGTAAAGGGATTAACTCCTTTTGAAACTTTGTTTGGGAGGGCATATTATACACCTCAGTGGAAACCTCTCATGTCTACAGAGCAGGAGGCTGACAGTTCACTTGCAGGATATATGAGGCGATTTTTGAATAACAAACTTTTGCAGTTAAATTCTGTTTCAGATAAAGAGCAATCGAAATTGGAAGTACCAGTAGCCCCAGGCACCTGGGTCTGGGTGAAGATTGTGAAACGGAAGAATTGGAGCTCTCCGAAGTGGGAAGGTCCGTACCAGGTATTACTGTCGACACCCACTGCAGTCAAGATTGCAGAACGTGCTTCCTGGATCCATTTGATGCACTGTAAACTGGTTAAAAACTTTGAACTGGGCAAAAACGTTGCTACTGTTGCACAACAAGAACAAAATGGCCAGATACAGAGTGAGTAGAGACACTGAACAACTTCAGAAAACTTGTATGGTTGTTTTTATTGCAATATTGATCACACTGTTCTTTTTGCTGTGGCCGTTCTTTTCCCTGCCACAAAGGTTGAACTGATTAGACGTAATGAACCAAACATAGACTGGCATCCAAACTTTAACACTTATCAGGCAATTACACGTGTGTACGCAGAGACTTTTAATGTTTCGAACTGCTGGGTCTGTACGGCCATACCAACAGCATACGGGGGTTTATTAATGACTGCTATCCCCCTAGGGTTCAATGAGACCTGGGAAAATCTGGTTTTTGACACAGTCGCTATTAAAGCACAAGATAAGGTGGCACTGTATTTGCCTGTGACACAAAAAGGAATTGTATGTTTTTATAAAAATGACTCCATCCAAGTTGGATGGAGTAAATGCAATGTTACAGTACAGTATAAGTGTTATAGAAAACCAAATGATTTGAGTGGATCTTGTAGTACAGTTTATGACTCATTTTTAAAATCTATGCATAAAACTCTTGATCAGGTACAGCACAATCCTGTACGTTTCAAACAGTTATCAGTGATAGATAGGAAAATGTTTCATGCAGGGCAGTCATTTCATAACAAAGTAATGACTAAGGTAGAGGATTGTTATTTTGTATGTGGCAAAAAGGCATATAAATGGTTACCTGAGAATTGGTCTGGCAGTTGTTTTTTGGGATACCTGGTTCCGGCCATCCGACACACTGCAGTTTTGCCTCAGGGGAGTATTCGAAATACTTGAGACGTAACCAAAAAGACTGTTAAGAAACCTGAGAATCCAGTGGGATGAATCGAAGCAGGGTGGAAAGACCATCGTAATGTGGGAACCAAACTTGTGCACATGGACTTGAGCGATGCTGTTATATCCTGGGCAGGTATATCACCCATTTATGGCAGAGTCAAATCAATATGGGAGCTGCGAAAACTGTCCAAACTTCTCAAAATAATGAGTAATGCAACTTTTTCTGCCCTTGAACTGATAACTGATGAACTGAATGCCATGAGAACTGTAGTGCTTCAAAACCGAATGGCTCTTGACTTCACCCTAACGGTGAGAGGCGGAACTTGTGCTTTAATCAAAGAAGTGTGCTGTGCGTTCATTCCTGACCATCAGCATGAGATCAACGACCATCTCGAGGTGATTCAGCAAGTGTCGGCCATGACCAAACCAGGCCCAAACCCTCTGACAGAGTTTTTTCAGAATGCCTTCGGGGGGTGGGGCTCCATCTTTATGAACATATTGATTGCTATTGGGGTAGGATTACTCCTGATAGGAGTTTGTATTTGTTGCGGAATCCCTTGCATGAAGAAATTAATTAAAGAATTCATAGATATATCTGTATCTGAGACTATGTATCAAAGTACTGAATTTGAAGAGCTGCTAGAATGCGAGACACTTTCATAAAAGTTTAAACTGAATGACTTTCTTAACTGCAAATCCTGAATGGAAGAGGTTAGGAAAAGAAGCAAGCTGTTTATCCTTTTTTGAAAATAGAATAAAAAGTATTAACAGGAGGGAGATGTTAGAAAAATATGTATTAATATGTGTATGCTTAATGCCAAATTAATAATCAAGTGTTTTTAATATGCTTTTCATTCTATTTTTCATGCACTGTGATTTATACAAATTGAGTTTCATATGAGACTGAAAATATGCTTTTCTAAAACTGCAGCATGCTTACTGAAACTTGCAAGTTGCCCTCTGACCTAGTAACTGCAAGCACAGCAATATTCTTGTTTATGCCTTGTGGAAATGTACTTGAGAAGCAGGTGTTTATCTGCTAGGTCAGAAGCATATGAATGAACAATACTCCATATTATAAATGTAATGATTCTAGACAAACAGCCTTGTTCAGAGGATGGGAACCTCTGCAGCTGCAGTAGTTTAGAGATAAGGTAGACAAAGGATTATTAGAGAAATGAACTGCTAGCATTGTGCTTGATTTAGCCGTAGTATCTTGAATGTAACATAACAAGTATCTAACTGAAAGTAACCAAGGCCATGTTGTTTTCCTCAGGAAGTTTCACATAAAAATTGTTTAAATCAGCAGAAATTCATGGGAAAGATGGTCAGCAGATAATGATGAAAAGGTGGTAATCTGTTACGTCAGCATGGTAGGACAGGATTAATTTGATAACCTATAAAAATGAATGCATTTCCTGTTTCTGGTTAGACAAATTCTGTATTAGCACGTTTTTGTCTCCTTGCTGCAAGATTAAAGTGCCTTAACCTGAACCTACCGTGTTTTGATCATTTTTAAAGTATATTTTTCCTTTAACACTACTCCATTCATCAATTGATAGGAAGAGTGACTTACCTTGGGGCTATGCCAGTACTGATGATGGTGCTGGAGGGCTGACTATGTCGGATGCACATAGTACACTCCCTATACATGGTAAAGCAGAGGTAGTGTCATGTTCAGCATCCCTTTTACTGTATGTGTGAGTCAGAGAAAGGTGTCATTCCTTGGGTTCCTACCCTGTCAGTGTATATGCTATGCGTTGCATCTTTGGCAAAGCCTGGGCATACTGGTTATGCCTTCTTCAGCTTACATGGGCAGGCTCAGGTTGTTCCTCCTCTGAGTCCCTCTGTGCCTATGATGGCCTTGGCAATGGTGGAGGGCTATGTGGCCTTGCCCTGTGCTGTTCCTGCTGCAGCTGTTTCCGCAGGATCATATTGTATAGCATGGTACATACTATGAACATTTGTGTACATGTAGCTGGAGAATACTGCAAGGCTCCACTGGATATGTCCAAACAGTGGAACCATGACTTGAGCATCCCAAACACATGCTCTATTATGATTCTGGTTTGTGAGTGTGCCTCATTATGGAGTTCTTGTTCAGGTGTGTGTGCATATCTGATGGGTGTCATCAGCCAGAGCTCCAGTGCATAACCAACATCCCCCACTAGATGGCCATATGGGATGTCCCCAGTGGCAAATAACTGGTACAGCTGTGTCATATGCCAGATGTGGGAGTCGTGATAGCTTCCAGGGCTGCCAGCACACACATTCAAGATAATACCATGGGCATCTCACATGAACTGGCAGTTGATGAAGGGGAAGCCCTTGCAGTTTATGTAGACCCTATCCTGCTCACCTGGTGGTGCTTTGATGTGTATGTGCATGCAGTCTATAGCACCCACTACCTCAGGGTATTCTGCTATTTAGTGGAAGAGATGCATATTGATGGTCAACACCTCATGGGTGTTGAGGAAATATATGTGCTCACCAGCATGTGGTGACATGGCATCCAGGAATTGATGGAGTACCCTGGATGCTGATATCTGTGAGATCCCCATGATATCCCCAGTTGCCCTTTGGAAGGTACCTGTGGCTAGTACTCTTACGCCTACACATACCTTGGTGTCCACTGGGATGGGTTCCCCTCTGTTGGTTCTGTGTGTGAGGCATGGCCGGCACAGCTCAACAATTTGCTGTAGAATGTCCCTGTCCACCCTATAGCGCTCCACTATCTCCAGCTTATGTAGCCCCTGGTAGGTTACCCTGGATCTGTAAACGCTTCGCCTACTCCTCACTGTGGCTTGGTTGTCAGCATTCACATCCTCACCACCCTCAGCCTATTGCATATATTGCTGTATGAGAGCAACAGCAGCCCCTAACATTTGTGAGCTTTGTCAGGTAAAACGTCCCCGTATATGTACACCAGTGGTGTAGTATTTGTGGGAAAAACCAGACTGGAAGGTGTTTGCATAGTTTGTAGTAGTGTGCTAGGCTGTTCCATGTGTAATTGGCTGATTCTGATACATTTCACCTGCCAGCTATGCTAGTTCTCCTTGATTGCCTTTCTACTGCTGTTTTCTTTTCCCATTGCCTTCCCGTTTAAGCCCTGAGGTGCGGCGTGCATACTCAGTACTCAGATGTGAACAGAGCTGCTATTTCCTGTTTTTCTTTTAGTTTAAAACCCGGTGCGTGGTGTGCACACCTGTTTAGTCAATGTAAACACTGCTAGGCAGTCTCAGACATACCCCCTTCCTTAGCTGTGCTTAGCTAAGGGCAAACATGGGCCACGAGCTCCAGTATGCTGACAGCATGCATGACACTCCACCGTATGAGGTAATCTACCTCTCATACTTATACAATGCTGTTGCTGCACCTATATGGTTGGGTGCAAGCTAACACTGACAGGAAATCTGTGATTCACTATCAGTCCCCTCATTTGCATAAAACAGAATACTAATTCATAGTTACCACACTTACACTGAGCCTTCCCCCTTACCAACCACTATTCCCTAGCATTGTTGTGTTATGCATGCCATTGACTATTATGGCAAAATGCTGATTTTGGTTTAAAAGCTTATTTCCAACTTATTTCTTATTTTTGGGCCAATCCCATTTGCGCACCGCTGCCCTACGCTTAAACGACTGAAATCGACCAAAAAAAAAATAAAAGTTACTTTTTATAATTTTGCAACTATTTCTCATACCAATGGCCATACATTGAATACATGCTTTCTTTGGAGCTGTCATGTCTCCATTTTGTAATTTGCAGAAATGTATTCGGTTAGTTACGGAATACATTTCTGTAGGTTACACTATTCCTGCACAGATGCCTGCCTGCTTCCTGGATCGCTAATTCACCTCATTTGCATGGTTTTCAACAGCAAATTGGGTAATTAGCATATAGCAGTGATGTCCATGCATGAATAGTGTAGGAGCGCTCATGCATGTCCTGAGAGCTTGTTCCTGGATCGCTCGTTGGCCATATTGCGTGCAGCAGCTCTTGCACTATTCCTGCACTCCATGCAGAGCTTTCTGAATCTGGGGGCTTATGAAAAAATACAGTGGAAAATATGTAGACTTTAAGGAACTGTGTTTCAAAATTCTACCAAACAAGGTAATTTATTTTTGTTTCAGGAAAAAGGGAGCTGTAAGACGTGTGTTCTCTTTTTTAAATTACTGTTACCACTAGTATGTTGGCTATGTAGTGCTGCTTTCTGTGGACTAAACAGCTTCAAAAATCATATGTGATGAGGAGGGATCCATAAAATTGCGTGATGTGGTACAAATAAGGGCATACATCCAAAAATATGTACATTATGTGCAGGGGAAAATCAGTGTTGAAAACAGGAGCATTCCTCCAAATTTGGGAGAGCTGAGATGTCTGCCTCACAGCATTGTTATGACTGTTGGCATGCATTTTTTGCACAGAGATACTGGCAATAGCTATCATAACATAATGCTGTTTGCCTCATTAAATAAGTGCCCAGTAATGGTGGTTTTGGTTATCATACAATTAGTGTGATGGCAGATACTGATGCCACCAATCAGGTAAAGGGTATTGTCACTAGACAGGTATAAGTAGCCCTTCCTTGAAAATACTATGAGTTTGTATGTGCATGAAAAACAGTCTGATTAAGTCTCAGTTACATTTGGTAAGGCTGACAATAGAAGGCACTGGACTCACAATAAGGTGGCTAAAATACTGACATTGTATAGCTTATTTGGGTGTGACAGTTGGCAGTGGTAACATAAGGCCATACTGAGCATTTGCTGTAAGTATGCATTCTTTGCACACATGGTAACCTCAGTATGATTTATTAGACCAAAATACATACAAAATCCCTGTTGATACACTGCTCAGAGTGTAACATTTACAACAGGTACTGATATATAGCTAGATTTAACTAGTATTTTACACATTTATCTAACTGCAAATGAATGCCTCTGATGCCAGCAGATGGAGACTTAATTATACATTCTCATAAGAGATGCCAAACGAAGCATGCCGGTTGAGCCCCTAGCAATGAGAAAAGCTGTCATTAAACTATAATTACTCAGGGCATTTACAGGGTATCAAAATTTGATGTAGTGTAGTACAGATGTGGTACTGCAAAATAATTTGACTTACTGAGACATTAGGTCATTGGGAAGCACAGACATAATGAAATGTGCAAATGTTTTAACCTGCTTGTTGAGCTGATGAGATTAATATCAAAATGTACATACTGCTTCTGCTTGTTAGGTAAACATGCACACATGCAAACATATGCACACCCCACACAGGCACATTTGCATGTAATACATACACAAATATCTTTTTATCTATGACTCATGATTATTTATTGAACACTGTCCAATGAGCAAAAAGTAAAAAAGTAACTTAAGGCCACTAAAGTTATATTTTTTTTTTCCAGAGGCCAAGCACCCATGTGCCCCCTCCCCAATGGGGAATGAAGCCATCCCAACTTATATATACAAACTTCACAGTGGAGAAAAGGCAAATTCATTTTCAGTGACAATGCTGTTGCACTGCAGTCAGTCTGACTAACAGGGATCACTGAAAACACCAGTTCCCTAGCCATCTGTCAATATATATATATATATATATATATATATATATATATATATATATTTATAGTGGTACCTTGGTACTCTTCATTAATTCATTCCAGAAGGCACTTTCAGTGGTGAAAATAATCCCTGGGGTTCAGTAAGCTCTTTATGGGATGCAGAAATAGTGCAAGAGCTGCTGCATACAATATGTCCGCCGAGCGATCCAGGATAGAGCTCCCAGCATGAGCATGAGCGCTCCTACGCTATTCCTGCATGGACACAGATCCTGTATGCTAATTTCCCTATTGGCTGGTGAAAACCATGCAAATGAGGTGAATTAGTGATCCAGGAAGTAGGCAGGCATCCTTGCAGGAATAGTGTAGACTGCAGAAATGTATTCAGCTAGTAGCTGAATGCATTTCTGAAAACTACAAAACGGAGGCATGACAGCTCTTACAAAAGCATGTATTATAAGGGTTAGGTATGCTAATGACCAAATATATGGCCATTGGCATGAAAAATAGATTAAATATTATTATAACTTTTATTTTTTTTGACCGATTCCGACCGTGTAAGGGTAGGGCAGTGGCACGCCAATGGGAGGAGGGCTTAATAGTTAAGGTTCTTACCTTACAGGCACACGATGCAGGGTTTGATTCTCACAGGGGGTAATTGGCTAGGCTCAAAATGGCCCACAAGGGCAGTTAGCCTAGTACTAATCTATGAACCTATGAACCTATGAAAAGGTGAGATAAGCCTTTATCACACAATTCATGCCCCAGGATTCAGCAAGCTCTGCACGGTGTGCAGGAATAGTGCAGGAGCTGCTGCACGCAATATGGCTGACGAGCGATCCAGGAATGAGCTCCCAGGATGTGCACGAGCACTCCAACACTATTCTTGCATGGACACAGCTCCTGTATGCTAATTACTCCATTTGCAGGTGAAAAACATGCAAATTAGGTGAATTTGCAATCCAGGAAACATGCAGGCATCTATGCAGGAATAGTGTAACCTGCAGAAATGTATCCGGTTACTAACCAAATACATTTCTGCAAATTACACAACGGAGGCATGACAGCTCCAAAGAAAGCATGTATGCAATGTAGTAGGCATGCCAATGGCTAAATATATGACCATTGGCATGGTAAATAGTTGCAAAATGATAAAAAATAACTTTTATTTTTTTTTGGCCGATTTCGGCCTTTTAAGCATAGGGCAGTGGTGCACAAATGGGATCGGCCCGAAAATAAAAAAAAAAAGCTGGAAATAAGCTTTTAAACCAAAGTCAGAATTCTGCCATAATAGTCAATGGCATGCAGAATACAACAATACCACTGAATAGTGTTTGCTAAGGGGAAAGGTTGTGTCAGTCTTGTAACCATGCAGTAGCAGTCAGTTTTATGCAAATGAGGGGATTGATACTGAATCACAGATTTTCCCTTAGTGTTAGCTAGCACCCAACCATGTACGTTTAGCAACAGCATGGTGCAAACCTAAGAGGTAGCTTACTTCATAAGGGGGAGTATCATGCATGCTGTAAGCTTATTGGAGCTCTGTGGCCCGTGTTTACCCTTAACTAAGCATAACTAAGGAAGGGTGTGTGTCTGAGGCTGCCTAGCAGTGTTTACATTGCCTAAACAGGTGTGTATGCCGCACACCAGGTTTAAAAAAATAAAATAAAAAAACAGGAAATAGCAGCTCCGTTCACATCTGAGCACTGGGTATGTGCAGCGTCCCTCGGCACTTAAACAGGAAGGCAATGGGAAGGGAAAACAGCAGTAGGAAGGCAATCAAGGAGAACAAGCATAGCTGGCAGGTGAAATGTATCAGAATCAGCCAGTTACACAGGCAGCAATCAGACCAGCACACTACTATAAACTATGCAAACACCTTTCACTCTGATTTTTCTCACAAACTCTACACCACTGGTGTACACAGATGAGAACATTTTATCAGACAAAACTAACAAAACTATAGGGGCTGCTGTTGCTCTCATACATCAATATGTGGAAGAGGCTGAGGGTGGGGGAGGATGAGAATGCTGACAACCAACCCTCAGTGAGGAGAAGGAGAAGAGAGTGCAGACCCAGGGTAACCTACCAGGAGCCACATGAGCTGGAGATAATGGAGCACTATAGAGTGGACAGGGGCATCCTACAGCAAATTATTGAGCTGTGCTGTGATGTGTAAAATCTCCTGACTGAGTGTGTGTTATCCAGCAAGTAAAATGACATGGCACCCTGTTCTATCCTTACAATAGGCAAATAAATGCTTACAGTGGTCCTATTGCTAAGTTCCCCACTAGACGCCTGCAACAACTGTAGAGTCTGCAAATGTAACCCACAAATGGAATAACATGCTTTATACACATGCCCTGTATGGACAGACTCCATTAACTCCACTGAATACCTGTATCATGCTGTCAATGTAGGTGCAAGCATGACCTCAGTTCCATAACCAGGTCTCCCTAATGAGGTCAGGAATGCTACATCAGAAGATAACAATCTGTACACAGAATATGCCCCAGAGACCTCAAGTACACTTCTACATGTCAAAGAACATGCGTGTGGGGCATTTGCACAACCCAGACACTGTCCATGTTATGGAATATAGCTCACATACATGGTAAGCAGTGCACATCACTGACCACCCACAATAGTAACCCAGATGAGTGGATGATGAATACAATACCCACCTGTGTGGACCAGTCCAGGGACTACACCCCTGGGACACACTGGAGACCATTGTCATGTGGCCTGATCCCAAGGTATTCCCTTTGCCTAGCCTTGTACAGCTGTCAGGCCAATCCATCTACTACACACCAGCAAAGCAATGAGCCTATGCATCTCAGTACTGGCTAATGTGTATGTGTGTGTGTGTGTGTGTGTGTGTGTGTGTGTGTGTGTGTGTGTGTGTGTGTGTGTGGGTGTGTGTGTGTGCATGTAAGCTATTCACAATCACTACATATCCCACTGGCCTATTTTAGCATGCCTGCTGATGTCATTCACCTTGACATAACCCTTTGGCCATGTATCAGCCATGTAAGCTCTGTGGCACTTGTGATAATTGTTTAATGTTGCAGTATAACAAACTAGTTAGGTAGGGGTTCTAACCTTGATCTTGCCAACTGTGATAATGTGTAGGTTTCCCTGACAGAGTTTGAGTACGTCTCCATTAACACCTGCTTTTGTGGACATTCACATGTACTACACTTCCCTTATCCCTTCTTTAGCACTGTTGCTGATGTCACTCACCTTCAAGGATACCTTTGGACAGCTCTCCAGTACGTAAGTTCCATGGTGTGTACAATAACTGCGTAACACTGTAATAGGAATACATAACCAAGTAGGACTTTGAAACTCAATACTGGTAAGTGTGTGTTGGTGTGGGTGTCATCAGTATCCTGTGTGGGTGGTGGGATGAGTGTGTACTGAGAGGCTCCATTGCAGTGTGGGTTTTACTACATCATTATATTGAGGACCTATATGTCCCAATGTCCACATTACAAGGCCAACAGTTTTCAAACAATGTAGAGGTTGTAGACAATCCTCAGCCATAAATGTGTACAGCCATATGCAATTAGTATGTGACAGTATGGATTAGTAGAGAATATAGGCAACTGTTATAATAACCAGATACCACTCTCCACCCATGGGTCATACACAAACACACTTGGCTCTTGCTCTCTTACACCCTTCCTTTCTTACTTTGACTTTGACTCTCTCTCTCTCTCTCTCTCTCTCTCTCTCCCCCCCTCTCTGGTGGCTGGTGAAAAGTACATCTGTTTTGCATAGGCAGCTGCTTGAGGTTTGTAAGGAATGCTCATGATCAGCTGATGGCTTGTGCACAAATTTCAGTCCACCACTTGCTAATTGCATGTGGAATAGCTGTGGTATCATTCCTATAGCCAGTTGCATGGAAACACACTCCTATAACTAAGCACTTCATGTCGGTGTTGGCCCTTTTCCATTATTGCGAGCAGGACTTCATGTAAGTGTTTGACAAACAGCATCATAGAGGGTAGTTGGAAATACCTCTTACAGCATACACTGTGGAGAGAAGTCAACTAAAAGGAGGGGGATATTCCAGACATGGGGACTGAATGTAAGTATTGCTGTTCTACATTTGAAGTAATGTTGGTTTAATAGGGTTTGTGCGAATATGGCTGTTCTACACAATTTAAAGTCTGGCATGACAGTGCTATGTGGTTGAGGAAACTCTCACCTGTAGGGCTATCTGCAGACTGTCGAGAGTTTGGAGTCTTACATGTGTTGTGTTACTCACACATTTCCTATCTTTAGATATGCAGTCAGTACATGGTGATATCTATGTGAGTTACTGACTTCATATCCCTCAGAAGAGATATGTCACAACGAACCCTGTTACACCAAAAAAATGTTCAGATTATCACAGCAATATGTCAATACTGGTGCTGTGTTTGTGCCTCTGTCCCTCATGTCTTTCACCCTTTGTCCATATGTCATGCAGTAAGAGGTGCATATGTACAGTACATCATTTACTGTCATCATACCTGGTAACAAGCCAGGGAGATAGAGTGCTAGACATGTTATGTATAGTAGGTCTCATATCTGAGGACAAAACCTGGACATTCTGTTGTAGTGTGTACAGTAGTAAGGTCTGTGTACGTATGGTGATTGTTGACAGAGTGTGTGTTGTGAATATGTTAATTGGCCTGTGTACAGACTGTGGTATTTGTCATTGTTCTTGGTCCTGTTCTATCTGATGTTGCATGCTGCTCCAGTTTATGGTACTCTATCAGTGTACATGTTTGTAGGGCCACACTGACACATGTCCCATACCACAGTCAGGCATCAGACTACACTGTGTATTGGCCCAGTATATGTAGGGTTACTGTGTGAGTGGCTCATATGATGGTGGTTTTGTTCACACAGTACATATACTGTAATGTTACTTAGGCTTACCATAATGTGACTGTGTTCAGATTGGTTGTGGGTATGCACTTTCACACTAGTGTCTGTTAGTCCATGCTGTTACATGCCTTTAGTGCCTGCTATATTTGCAAGTACATGTATATTCCCCCATGGGAAACTTGGGTCAGTGCTGTGGCAGTCTGCCTGTAGTTTGCGCAGTGCTTTGTGACATGCCTAGCATCTTAGTGTATTTACCTAGTGTGATGATATGTCCAGATATTTGTCAGATGAACTGTTGTCTGGCCACCATAACTATTGTGTATGTCTGAAAAAGCAGTGGGAAGGTGTAAAGATGTATGTCACTAAGTAGTGGGAAGTATGTGGGCTTGGGACTTCTGCTTCTCCAGTTAATATGTGTTAGGACAGACAGGAGTGTGTGAATGTATCAACTGTGTGAGCTTATCTTAGGGTTGCCACCTTTTAACAAGGGCAAAGTGGGACATGGGGGTGTGGTCAACAGGGTAGAGGTGTGGCCAACATGACTCTGGCCACACCCCCACCACGATATTACCAGAGTTGTTAAAGGAGATGCAGTATTAGCTATGGATGCAACATTATGACATTACAGCATACTGAAAACTCAAACCATTTAAATGAAGTGAACTATTACTGCAAACACACACTAATCAGTTGTAACAATAAATAAACTTTAAAGGAATAAAAAACACACTAATCATTAAACAGACACTTTATTTAAAAAGTAAAATTCATAAACCAACCATTGCTATTCAGAAAGAAAACTTAAAAAATCTACATACCACATACAAGCCAAGTATAAAATTAAGATGTTTTGTCAATTAAAGGTAAAGCAAAGAAAAAACACACATACCCTAGTACTACATATGCACCCTAGCAAATTAATGCTAAACAAAGAAAAACACAAAATTACGAACTGCACCCTAGTACTTTATACTGCACACTAGTACAATAAATCACTTTTTTTTAAAAGTGTATTTTGAATTTGATTTTATGGCTTGAAGAAGGGCCCGATTTGAAACAATATTTGAGTAAAAGTCACAACATTTCATCCGGTAATTTACACTCATCATTAGTTCAGCTTTTAACAAGTCCACACTACATCAGTTTCGCACATCTGTCCATTTACATTTCACCAATGAAAAAACACTTTCTGCAAATGCGTTTGAGGGCGGTATAGATAAAACCCTAGCAATTACCGGATAGAGTGTAGTCAGTTCAGGCCCTTCTTTGAAAAGCTTCAGCCACTTCTCTCCTGGGGTCACGCTTGTGTTACATAACTGTTCGAGAGAGGGCCTAATTGCCAAGTAGTCCCTAAAAAGATAATCTTCATCTACATCCTGCAGACTCAGGGCAGTGGTCACATTAAGCAAGTCACTGAAGGCAAAGGGCTCATTTAGAGATAATTTAGATAGTGTAAACAAGTAGTTGCTTTTAGTATAATCAAACCACTGCTCCAGGTATTTCACTGCTGTCTCCAAGAACACAATGAAGTCTCTTTTCAGTTTGTTAGCAGAAGTGCTGTCTAATGTGCTCATAAGTGCCCTAAGTTTCCCTCCAAAGAAAGCACCTTCAGCTCTTGCCTGCAGTTTTTGCTTCAGAGAGACCATTACACAAAATTTTCAATGGCAGTAAGTGCTGATTTTTCTAATGTACTTATATGTTCATTAAAATCAACAAGAACAGCACAGAGAAAGTGTAAATAGTACTGGTGCAGCGTAGGCAATTCATTCTCACCATGCTCATTAGCTGAAAAGTACTGCCATATCTGCCAGGGGGTCTCCTCTTCTCCCTGAGAGAGGAAATAGGACTGGAGCACTGGGAGATTTTTCACTACTCTTTCAATGGCTGGGAGTAGTGACAGCCACCTTGTTGGCACATGTCTTAACAGGCACTCAAATTCCATGCCAGAAAACTCAAAGAAGTCTTTCAATTCTCTGGTCCTTGTGGCTGAACCTGAGAAGTGGCTGAAAAGTCTCATTACAAATGCTTCCACATCGTATGGTAGTTGTGCTGCAGCTTTTTTGGCTGCATTGTGAATGATATGGGCAACTCAGTTAGCTTTCTGGAGTGATGGGCACTTTTCTTTTAATCTGGTATACACACCAGATTTCTTCCCATAGTTCACATTGGCATTATCAGCCCCATAAGCTGAAATATGGTTCCAGGGCAAGGAGTGCCTTTCCATAATGTTGGAAATTTGCTGTGAAATAGCCTGTGCCGATTCATCAGGGTCTTCATAGACGTCCAAAAGGCCATTCACCACCCCTTCTTCTTTAGAAAAATACCTCACAACAAGGGGAAATAATTTTATGTTCCCCTTGTTGGAAGCATCTGATGAAATTGCAAATGAAGTACCTGGTTTTTGAAGGTCATGCAGGAGGCATTCCAATGAGTGTGGTCCGAAAACATTTTCGACTATGGCTTCAGCCTTGGTTCTGCCACAAGATAGTTTCTTTGCAGTGTCTGAGTCACTGTACAACTGGCTGGCCAACTTTACTGCACAGTCCAAGCTGTTATACGAAATATTGTGCTTAACAGCATGGAAAACCTCAGAGGCTTCTGCTGCAATGATCCTAAGTTCTGGTCCCTCAAGGTTTGCATTCCTTGCCCACTTTGTCATCAGGTGAGTGGATTTAGCTTGAAGAACGTCAGTCTTAAGTTGTTCAGTTGCCTCATGTCGTGCGACATCATTTCTTCCACCGTGGGTCACTAGAAATTCTCTCTTGCAGTACCTGCAGAATGCTTTGACATCAGTGCATCTCTCGATCCAGTCAAATTCTGTTTTCCAAATGTCCTGCCACTTGCACATTCTCTTGCTGCTGGTTGACTGTGATGAAACTGCTGCTCTCTTCATGCTTGAATCTGCACTTACCTGATATGCAACATATTTACCAACAATGTGTTAGTAGGGTTCAGTAACATACTGCTGCACAGCACAAATGAACTGGCTTAATTGGCACACAAAAAACTGGCTCAAAAACATTGGCACACGAAAGAACTGGCTTGAAAAATATTGGCACATGAAAGAACTGGCTTGAAAAACATTGGTATGCGAAAGATCTGGCTCAAAAAACATTGGCATGCGAAAGAACTGGTTTGAAAATCATTGGCACATGAAAGAACTGGCTTGAAAAACATTGGCAAATGAAAGAACTGGCTTGAAAAACATTGTCAAACAAAAGAACTGGCTTGAAAAACATTGGCACATGAAAGAACTGGCTCAAAAAACATTGGCATGCGAAAAAACTGGCTTGAAAAACATTGGCATGTGAAAAAACTGGCTTGAAAAACATTGGCATGCTTAAGAACTGGCTTGAAAAACAATGGCACATGAAAGAGCTGGCTCGAAAAACATTGGCATGTGAAAGAAATGGCTTGAAAAAACATTGGCACACAAAAGAACTGGCTTGAAAAACATTGGCATGTGAAAGAACTGGCTTGAAAAAATTGGCACACAAAAGAACTGACTTGAAAAACATTGGCATGCAAAATAACCGAGGAATGGAGCAAAAAAGAGTTTACAAACAGTTTGAAAAAGGTCAAATAGTAAATGAGGTAATGTAGGGAGCATTTTGGCCATTGAAAACTAACATTAATACAGCTTGTAGAAAATTAAATGCATTATTTTTACCACTGAACATGCCCACCTCACCCCACCCCTCAAGACAAAAAAAGTTAACCACATTCACTGAACCAAAAAACACTAAAATGAATGAGAATGCACAGTGGATACCATAGACCTGCTTTAGCTTTTGACCACAGCAGTTAAAAGAAATGTACGGCATTAATTTACACAGCGCAATGATCTATTAATGAACATGCGCAACAGCAGCAGTGGTCGTAATCGGACTATAACGAAAACAGTACACAAGTATGTTGAAGACATCACTAAAACACAAAATACAAACTTTGCTACTTATAAACGCAAACTACCCTGTAACAACGACATGGTTTAGTACAATCTCAAATACATTGCATTAACTTCTGAGCATCCATCCACAAAAAAAAAAAATAAACGGGAAAAAAGTCCATAAACATTTTAACTTTTAAAAATACTTCTTGCAAGAGAAGTAACAAACTACAATGTACAGCAGACTCCATGGGCTCCTTTTACCTCAAAACAGCAATTAATCCAGCACAGCAATGCAATAAACATGCCCAAGTAAAAGCAACACACCCATATTCACATTACAAGCAAAGCAGTACATTTTAACCTTATTAAAAATGTATAATAAATTAAATGCACACATTTACAAGTATAAATGAAAACAATCTTGAAACAGCTTTGGAAAATTGGCAACATGTACCTACTAGAATAATAAATGAATTACATTAACTGTTAACATTCCCCCTCAAAAGGTAGACTTGTACCACATACACATGGACTTGCAGGAACTAACAGGAAAAATTACCTAAACAGTATATTGTAACTTCCTGAAAACAGCATTAAATTGCACACATTTCCATACAAAAAAGTGCAAACTATGCTTGAACATTTCCTATCTGCAAACAGACAATACCCAGAAAAAGCTATGACAATAGAAATGAGTCACACTAAATTTATATTTCACTGGCCCCCAACAGAAACAACTTCTATACATAGTTCAGCCTTTTAAATGTAATGCTTCCAAATCATACCCCGAAGAACAATAACAATTACATATACATTCAGGTTTTATATCTTTAAAAACTACTACTCAAAAATATCAAAATAACCACTGCACAGATTTAAATACTGCGTACTGCACCCACCATCTACCTCTAAACATTAAAAAAATTAAACCACAATATATTCCCATTTTAAACTAGTACTCAAAAGTCTCAAAATAACCACTAAACATATTTAAATACTGCATACTACATCCCCATCTACCTCTAAACATTAAAAACTTAAATAAAGCACACTATTCCCATTTTAAATAACTAAAGCCACAAAATGCAATTTACTTACCACTATCACAGTTATTGCTGGGCTAACTTGCTTCCTTCCTGATAGAATGGCTAGTTGGTTGTTCAAGCAGTGGCTGGGCTGGCTGGCTCCCTTGCTGGCTTCTTTCCTGGCTGGCTGGGCTGGCTGGCAGGTAGGCTCCCTTGTTGGCTTCTTTCCTGGCTGGCACACAGGCTCCCTTGCTGGCTTCTTTCCTGGCTGGGCTGGCTGGCAGGCAGGCTCCCTTGCTGGCTTCTTTCCTGGCTGGCAGGCAGGCTCCCTTGCTGGCTTCTTTCCAGGCTGGCTGGGCTGGTTGGCAGGCAGACTCCCTTGCTGGCTTCTTTCCTGGCTGGCTTCAATCCTGGCTGGCTGGGCTGGCTGGAGATAGAATCAGATCTCAATCGCAGCTGCTATAGAGCTTAGTGCTCTACAGCTGCGACCTTTATGGGGCTCTTCTGAGCAAGTTCCTGCCCCCTCCAACCCCTGCAGCCAATTACTGTGCTGCATTACCACCCAGACCTAGCAGGGAATCCCTCTAACTGCAGGTCCGGGTGGTGACGTAGCCACATTGCTGTGGAAAAACCAGAAGTATTTTCGGCTTTTCCATGGCAATTAAATTATTCGCGTTTCGCGATCGCAAAAGGGGGAAAACCGGGACTTTTAAGGTCCCACGCTTGGTGACTGTGGGAAGCGGGATGAGAGGCCTCAACCCGTGAGTGTCCCGCTGACAACGGGATGGGTGGCAACCGCAGCTTATCTATTCCGGTATTTTTGTGATATCAACACACAAGGCCTGTGGTAATCTCCAAAAAGTTTATGTAAGCGCTTTCCTTGAACAAGTAATCCATGTTCTTTAGACATAGGACAACAGTTAAACATCCATTTTAAAATATTCCAAAGGGAAATGACAGCAATAATGTCAGCAGAAAATGACATCAGCAATAATAACATCATAAACAATCCCATACTTATAAAAAAATAAATATAAACAAAAATATGTTATTTATAGATATATATATATATATATATATATATATATATATATATATATATATATATGTATATATATATATATATATATATATTTTTTTTTTTATTTTTATTTATATTTATATGGGATTGTTTGTAATGTCATTATTGCTGATGTCATTTTCTGCTGACATTATTGCTGATGTCATTTCCTTTTGGACTATTTTAACTTGAATGTTTAACTGTTGTCCTGTGTCTGAAGAAGTTGGATTACTTGTTCAACGAAAGTGCTTACATAAACATTTTGGAGATTACCACCGGCCTTGTGTGTTCTTTCATCAGTTTATTGGTTTTGTATTTTTTATTTATTTTTGTGATATCCCCATTTACATGGCTGTAAACATACACTTTGTCAGGCTTGGGCCACACATCTTGCACTAAGGAGTTCTGTGTATACATCTGCACTGACCAGATTGTGTCAGACTGTCCACATTTATTGGTCATATCTTTGCTGTATTCCACAGGATCATTACTGTGATTTGTGTGGTACTTCACTATGATGATCTTATGATGTCTGTCAGTAACTGATGGCGTACATGTCAGTATCAGAAGTGACTTCCCACACATGTCTGTTAAAACAACCCATGTTACTGCAGCAACATTCCACATTTATACCTACAATACTTACATGACATCCCCTTGCACTAAGAGGTTGTGACTATTGGTGCTGAGCTATGACTCCACTACAAATTACAAAGATATATGTATATATATATATATATATATATATATATATATATATATATATATATATATGTAGATTATATATATATATATATATAATATATATATATATATATATACATACATACATATCACATATATATCTACATACATAAACACATAAAAACTAATTTATATATATATATATATATATATATATATATATATATATATATATATATATATATATATATATATGTATATATATATATATATATATATATATATATCCATATCCTTATGTGTAGACATGACTGCTGTTGTATATACCTTCCCAGATGTATCATACCATATTTATGTGATATGTGTATATCGAGATATAACAACATACTTGATTCAACACTATCACTAACAAGTACTACACAATTGTAGAAGTCAAAGCAGTTGTTCAATACTATTCAGTATGTGTACTGACAGATATACTGGGGAAAAAACAACAGTTATTTCCATATCTGTGATGGCTTAGTGGTTAACTGCTGCGATTATAGTATACAGGGTCCTGGGTTCAAACATGCAAGGGCTGTTTATTTTGTTGCTAGGCAGAACAAGGACTGTTGGATACAGAGTGGTTAAGGCAGTTTTGAGCAGCTTTAAGTGGGTTTGTGTGGGCTTGCCCGATGGTAAGCACAGCTAACGTACGGTGAAATGAATAGGTGCTTACATTGTGTAGGCTTCGCTTACCAGTGTGCGAATCTGCTTAGCATTTACATTTAGGAATGCTTACACCTGCTAATCATAGCTCAGCCATGGTAACCAGTGATCACATTCCAGTCTGATGAAATAGCACGGTAATGACATCTTTAATAAGTGTATTCAATTCCATGTACATAACATGCTTCTATGTGCTGTCATCACAGTAGCAAGGGGTGTGAGTATGCTGTCTGGGACACCTGAGCATTTATGTCTAGTACAACAATCTTTTCCTTTTGTATGAGTTTCATACATGGGTAATATCCCAGGTTATCTGCAGTCACACTTACATGTATCGTATCATTATGTTACTACTGTTAACAGTGCTTTTCCAAGTAAGTGTCGACTGCAAATTGTAGTACTGGAACCACACACCCCTGCATGCAAAGCTGGACTCTGAGTACTGACTATCATGTCCTTCGCGTGTGAGCTGTGTGTTATTAAGTATTTGCTACTGGATATTGATCTGATATGTGGATATTAACTGTAGACTACTATGTCTGTAGGACATGTAATTGAGGGCTGCTGTCATGTAGTAATGGCATACCAATCAGTGTCAGACATCTGTCTGTCAAAACATTAATTCTAATGCATAACCTGTTGGCTAACTGATTTCTGTCTGCCCTCTGTACAGATGTGAAGTAAATTGTCCTGTTGCAACTAAACAGTTCTAGTAATATGCACAAAGCACCAAATAACAGGACAGCTGGAATCCAAAACAGTTAGTTTCCTTTATTCTCACAACCAAACGAAGATGCAATAATGAGGTTGAGCGCTTTCATCTAGATAACTAGACTTCCTCAGAACATTGATAATAACAATTCTCCCCATTATATACCTGAAGAGCCCGCCATTTACATCAATTATTCAATCTTGCATGTAAATATCATTCCTATCAAGATTTAAAAATATAATAGTATATTATATACTATTGCAATTTGTGTCTTTCATTTTAAGGTTAAAAAAAATTAATTAACACATAACTTAAACACTAAATACATACAATTAAAAATTTATAATCATTGTCATGTGTTTACAGGTGAAATTGGAAATAAACTGTAATTACTTCTGACATAATAAATTCCTATTTAAATACAATGTATGTTAAAAATTCCTACGTGGAACACTTAAATAAAATAAAATGTCTCATATGCAATGTTATCCATTCTTTTACATGCATTCTCCAGTATTTTATGTAACTAATAGTGCATGTATTATTATGTTGTTATAATTTGAATTATTCACATCGACCTGCAGATTACAATAACAGCAATAAATCAATACAAAAATTCCAAAATTCTGGAATACTAGATATTTTCCACCCATTACTTATTTAGTCTAAGCTAATGATCTGGCACCACATAGACTATCTTCTAGACACACTTATTGTGCAATAAATACAGGTATCTGTATCCATATCACATAAAAAATGTGATGTTTAGTAAATACTTAGGTGCAAAGAAGCACAACAAAAACAAATACTATTATACTATTATATTTTTAAATCTTGATAGGAATGATATTTACATGCAAGATTGAATAATTGATGTAAATGGCGGGCTTTTCAGGTATATAATGGGGAGAATTGTTATTATCAATGTTCTGAGGAAGTCTAGTTATCTAGATGAAAGCGCTCAACCTCATTATTGCATCTTCGTTTGGTTGTGAGAATAAAGGAAACTAACTGTTTTGGATTCCAGCTGTCCTGTTATTTGGTGCTTCGTGCATATTACTAGAACTCTGTACAGATGTGCAGATGTCAGGTATCCATCTGGGCTGCTTACAGGCAATCTATGCTTGACTGACACTGACATGTCTGCCCAGCTGTGTTATGAATGCCACAGCTAGGAAACCGCACCCTGTATGCACCACATGCCATAGATACTTCAACTAGACTACCACAGTCAACAGAACATGCTTGGGTACAGGTCTCCAAGAAAAACACAGTTGGCCAGCAAAGATAGCAGTCAAGTATACAGCCAAAATCAGATAGTAAATGAACAGACTTTATTTGGTATAAAAATAACAAACTGGTTTCGGCAAAATAATGCCTTCTTCGGTGTTAGAGAAACAGACACACAAAATACAATTAAATATACAAATTTATACTATAAGCTAACCAATGAGCACACTGGTATGCTACTGATGCTCATGAATAATGCATGAAAAATATAAGAAAACAGAATGCAAGAGACCAAGGCTACTATTCTGACATATAATAAGATGTTACAAACAAATCATTGTAGTGTATGTTAAACCCATAATAAGAACAATATTTGTTAAATGATGAAGGTATATATAGAAATAGAAAAATAATAATAATACATAAATACACTATATGTGCATACATGAGATATCAATATTATACCCACATATAATAAATCCAACCAGTAAGGAAACACTTCCCTACTGTAAAGTATATGGTTGTTAACTAAAACAACTAACATATATTATTACTCATAATGAATGTGGTATGATATATAAACATGTATGTCCAATCAATAACAAAAATATTGAATCATATTAGAAAATGAAACTATACTATACCTGACACCAATAATGATTAATGTGTGGAATGAATAAAGATCATTCTCCATAAAATTGTGGTTATAGATGATCATTGAGCCCAGGTGGGAAAAGTGCACCCAAACTAATTATCCAATATTTCTCCTTGTGATTCAATATACCGTGCCACCCTTGTGTATTACTACGATCACCAACTATTCTGTCTATGATCTTAAACATGAACTGTGCTTGTTGATGTTTTAAAACATGTCGATATAAAGCATTTGTTTCCTTTTTATTTTTAATGTCACTTCGATGTTCATTTATACGTGTCCTGAGTGGCCTAGAGGTCTGGCCAACATAAAACGCCCCACAATGGCATGAGGCCAAATGGACAACCCAGTCACTACTACAATTACCAAAGATTTTACAATCAAAAACCTTACTGGTATTATGGCTGGAAAAATGCTTGGACTTGGTGATCTGTTTGCAAGACCCACAATGGCCACACGGGAAGGTACCCAACAGTTCATGTCCTGTTATTGTAAGTTGTTTGTAAATTGCTCCCCCACTACCTATGTGTTTATAATGAGAGAATAAGGAACCCAATGTTTTTACTTTCCTGTATGAGAATTGACATTCTTCCCCCAGAACCAATCTGAGTTGTTCATTAGCCAATAGGATGTTCCAATGTTTATTTATGCTGTCCCTAATGACAAAATAATTCCTACCATATGTTGTGATAAATCTGATAGTGGATGTCCGGGAATCTCCAGAGGGGGTCTTGTAGTCCAACAATGTCTTTCTGTTTATTTGGGAGGATCGTGCCCATGCCTTGTTGATGTCTTCAGGTTTATACCCTCTGCTACCAAATCTATGACATAAATCAAGACTAGCTACATCATAATCTGATTTGGTGGAGCTAAGGCGTTTCATACGCATGAATTGTGATACCGGGATATTCCTGATGGTATGGCGTGGGTGCATACTCGAAGCATGTAATAAGGTGTTATATTGTGAAATTTTGCGAAACACTCTGGTGGCCAAAGTATGGTCTGGATTTCTTGAGATAGTTAAATCCAGAAAGTTAATAGTCTGTAAATCAAAAGTGATAGAAAATTCAATGCCCCAGATATTACCATTCAAATAATCAACAAATTCCTGCAAATATCCAGCATCCGCACGCCATACCATCCAGCAATCATCCAGGTAACCTGCGCCAAATGTCCATTTCAACCAAATAGATATTGTGAGATACATTGTAAATCATGCATTCTTCAAAGAATGTCTCCAACCCAGACACTGGCCATGTTTTGTAATATATGTTGCATACATGTCAATTGGAGCACCTCACTGACCCTCTGCAAGAGACAGCCAGATGATTGGATGTTGCATTTAACTGTTACCCTGAGCATCACTCATATGGCATCAGTTGATATATGGCCTGCTGACAAATTTCAGGTGGCATGATACCACTGTACCCACATCCCCTACTATTCTCATCTCTCCATGGTCAATATCCTGGTACACACCTAGGAACACCTGTACCTATGGACCCCAGTACTGACAAATGCGTTAGTGTGCATTGCTGAGAATAACAGTGTCTAAGTGTTTGTAAATCTGCAGTTGATAATACCATGAGGAACTTCTCACACACTACACTGCATTGCCATAGTTAGAAATGGCTGCTGCTGTCATGGACATTAAATGTACCCTGTTACCCTCTTCACCCTATGGGCTACCTGGAACTTGCAGTACCAGCACAACACTGTTTTACAAATAGATAGATGGGCATGGGTTACTCTCTGAGTCCTGGCAAGAGTGTGTGTATTTGTGCAAGTGTGTATATTTGTGTATATTTGTAGGCTGCAGCATTCTGAGGCCACATTCTCCAAATACAATACACCTGGCCATACAGTATAAGGCATAGTGATGTTGCTGACATTAGGAGAGCCATGGCATACCATTGCCCTACTATCCCTGTGACATTTGCAATAAATGCATATCCCTGTAGTAGTACTGATGAATAGACAAAGGGGTTGTATTGCTGTCCTGGTCAATGTGTGATTGTGGGTATGTCAGATTATTATCATGGGTTTCAGTGAGTAAAATATCCAATGTGGGGTGTGGGTGCTGGGTATAATGTCTTTACACCACGGTACCCCCAGTACATGCCTCAAGGTTCACTGTATGAGGACCACTGTCACCATCAACCATACACGTAACTGAGTACACTATCCAGCCCAATGATGCATGTGCTGTGTGCAAATTATCTGAAACAGAATGGACTCACTGACAAGGTAGTTAGCACTGATAAACCCAGGTCTCTCAGATGTGTCTACGACTGTTTTGCGTTTGTCAATGTGTATATGACTGTATGGCATACTATGTATTGTCCATTAACGCTCAGTACATCCCCCATTACCATAAGATACAAGGCCTGGTGATGTTCCTCACTTAACAAGAGACTCAGGACACACATCATCCTAAAACCTGTGTGGTGTGTGCAATTAAGGCCAAACACATTAGCAGCAATAAGTACCTAGGCAGGGGTTCTACTCTCAGTATTGCCAAGTAAGTGTGTGTGTATGTGAAGGGCTCTACTTCAGTTTGCAGAATATACATGTCCCAGAAGGTCATCTAACCGAGAACTGACTGGCAAATGCTAATATTTCAAAGGAATCATGTCATGGGAATTCATTCCATCAAAACTAGTAGTAGATGTGTAAATGCCCTATTTTCCACTGTACAGCTATACAGCTATACGGGAGTTGGTATATATAGTTGGCTGTCGATGTTGTGGACACAGCCACCCTCATTGGGGTTATTGTTGTGTATATCCCCATGCTTAGTCTGCTGTAATACAGTGTATGTTAACAGGTTAAGTAGTCACACTATGTTCAGCTCTACACCACCCCACACCCTCCAAAGTGTAGGGCTGTGCCACCCACACCAGCACACCTATGTTTACCAACAACAGGACTGGACTACATTTGGGATGGGGACATATACCCCACCAGTACCATCGTCAATGACATTAAAGTAGCAGACTGATTATATACTGATGTGATGTTTGGCCTGTTATGTCTTGGTGGAATTACATAGGTTAAATGGGTTCACTGCAAAATTAAGTACATCCATGTGTACCGTATTCTCTGTGGATTGCATCAACACCAAAGCCTGTGTGTGTGTTTGTGTTATACACAAACATGTGAAGTGTGCCACCCAGTACACTTACCATTGTCCACTGTACAATGGCTGCTGACAGCCACCATGCACTCACCTGTATACACCCCTCAGACCTATCAGCCATGTGGCACATGCAATAACTCTTATACAGACCTATTACTTGTGTTCAGCTGTACCCAGGATATGACACAGTCAATGTGTCACCACAGTGCCATACCCCTTGTAGGAAACAACAACAGACCAACACCCTGCTGACACATAGACACATGCAACACAAACTGAATACATTATGGAGACCACTATCAGTCAATGTCAATAACAGCTATAATGCATCATGGCTGGAGAGCTACACATCCTGACATGTAAGCATTAAACTTTCCTGCTAAAAACATGTTATACAGCATTACATTGCTACACCTTAGAACATTTACCCTGTGCATCAGAACCATATTGGCCTGTCCCTGCATCAATGGTATGGATGACAAGGATGTGGCACAGATATCATAATATGCACAGGGTGTATTGTGGGTTTGTCAGAGACCTAGGCTGAGCCATTTGGTTGACATCATGTGTGTGTGTTAGGGGGTTTCATTATTAATTTGGCTGTGCAGATATGGTGTGTGTAGGTATGGAGGTGCCCTAGATGTGTTGGTGATGTGTGTGTGTGTGTGTGTGTGTGTGTGTGTGTGTGTGTGTGTGTGTGTGTGTGTGTGTGTGTGTGTATGCACACAGTTTGGCCATGTGGCTGCCCTATACAGGGGTTTGTTGGACAGCTGCAACCCATATATGGAAGGGTTTGCAGTTCACCATCTCTGGCCATAGACATGAGAACTGTGCCTGCCAGGGGTTCCACGGGCACTACCAGGTACAAGGCCAGATATGCTACTCTCCCCTGATGATGACAAATGTCTGCTGGATCCATGTCTCTGTTGGGACCAGCCAGGGCCATGTGCATGAGGCCTGCTGTGTTGTGGTGTGGACAGCACCCCCCTGCAGTGCTGGTGCTGGTACTGATGCTATGGGAATGGCTCTGACTTGTTGCACGTCCACGAAGACCTCCACCTGTTGGTGTTGCTGACCTATGTCCATGTGGCTGTTGCCCTACTCCCACCATATGCTCTAACACGGACATTGCACAGTCGAGGATGCCTACCATCTCACTCAACCGTCTATCCAGGACCTCTGCAAAATAATGGTGGGCACCTGTGAGATCATGGATGTTGTCAATAACAACAGAATGAGTAGCCCTCTAGAGCCTCAGACCCTGTCGGGTGAAACATTCCATATGTGCCTGTGCCTCCATGATGGCCTGAAACATGCATCTGGTGCCACCTGCTGTGGCACTTCTGCCAGGGGCATGATGGCCAGCAGCCCTCCTATGAGGACCCCTGTAGATCTGCCTGTGTGGTATCTCGCTGGTCATCTGGCTGTGGCTACTGTGTACAGACACACTTGCCATAGCCCCCACACTGTCTTGTCCCATGCCACCACCCATCAACTGTCCCTCATCAATGGCCACTGGTGATGGGTTATGTATAGGCAATGTGACTGTGTTTGGGGATGGGGTGGTTAACAGTGGGATCTCAACTGATGGCACAGCTTCAGCCCCTGACAACCCCTCCTGTGCCTCACAATACCTATCATCATTGTCAGAGTCAGTTTACCTGCAGTAGGGACCCTGACCCACCTCATCACCTCTGAGAGGAAAACAGAAAACGTACTTTAAGATGTGCACACACACATACACACACACACACACACACACACACACACACACACACACACACACACACACACACACACAAACACAGTTACAGGTGAGTTGGCACAAAGATATTACACAGACCTCTCATTACCCAACTGTCAACATGCATGACATATGGCACTCAACAATATGCACTGCAGCTATACTCAATCTCTGTTACCAACATTATACATCTCTGTAATGCATGAGTTGTGCTAGTAGGTGATGCCCCTTCTCCTGGAACACACTGCACCCATGTACACAGTATTGCTGTGCACCTGTTCAACACCATGCCATGTACTGTGCACCAAACCTCACAAGTGTACACACAATTGCTGAATGTGTATATGTGCGGCAGTTATGTTTGCTCTGTTGCTTACAGCCCCTATGTGTTTGTCTGACACATACCTGGGGTGATATGAGAATAGATGTCAATAGTGAATGTCTGACATCTGATTTGCAGATCTCATCATCAGCAGTGCATGTATGAGCAATAAAATCCAACTATACTGAACCTACAAAGCTTATTGTGGCTATGAGGAGTGTACACACCCTTATTGACATGACTCCCTCTTCCCTGATATGCCATGAGGCCACAATACTGCATATGTAACATTACACACACCTGATACATAAGATATGACCTGTGCGATCAAATGCAGTATCAAACAAATGTGTTAGTTGTGCAGATGTTGACTGGGATGCATACAATATGTGGGTTGCATAAGTGTGCACACCCTTAACATGATGGTTTGTTGCAATATCTGTTAAGTGAACTACAGCAGTCACTATTCCTGAAGGTGTATATTAGCATGGCCCATCTTCACTTGCCATTATTTGGTCACTCCACCCTACAAATGTCCCCCAACTCTGCCAGATTACAAGGTCAGCTCATGTGCATAGCCCTTGGAGGTCACACGGTGCTTTCACTATAGCTGTGGAGTCAGGGTTATGTCTGGCCCAATGCATGACCTTGACTGTGTTCAGATACAGCCATTCATAGTGAGCTTTTCATGTATGCTTCAGTTCACTGTTGTGTTTCAGGATGACACCCCTACCCATCCTCAGCCTTTTTGAAGATGCTTGACAACTATGGGCCACACATTAGTGTCATTCTGCAGTGTCCCAAATTCAGAACACCATGTCTTACTGGCCTAGTTCCTGCTAATGAACAGCAAACCTACAGGTGTATACTGTCACCAGCAAGATACAGATGGGGATGGTGGGCTTGAGGTAGAGTGAGGTGTTGCTTGTGCAGCACATGTATCTTTATTAATACTGTCTGTAGGTTTCAGCCTTGGTCTCGGTACACCATTATACATTACAACACATGCCTTTGGGAGACTTGATGTTATGCATATGTTACCTGTAGAGAGCCCTGGATGATGTCTCTTGTGGAATAACTCTTCCATCTGATTACCCTAACCCATAGGCCACATTTATGCAGAGTCCAAGTAATTGTCAACACAGGTACTGCACAGACAGTACTTGCTAGACATTCCTGCAAGTCCCTCAGTGTTGCTGCATGTGTCTGGGCAGCCTTCATGACCAGTTTGCAACATGTGTTGTCATCTGTCTTGGATGGGAATCTGTTTATTTTCTACACTAATGGTGTCCCATACTTCATCACATACATGCTTGTCTGTACTGTTTGCCATGGTATATGCAATGGCAAGATAAGGCTATGTCACCCACTCCTGAGTGCTACCTTTTGGATATAGGATCCATTCCATGGTTTATATGATGTGTGCAAGCCACAGCTGCCTCTGTTGCAGGTGAGTGGGCAAATGTCATGGACATACTTCTTGGACAGCAGACCATTGCTTGGTGTGACATTGATGACCTGTAATAGATGGAAGGGCATACTCAAGATGAGTGAATGTTGCAGTACCTCAAAAGCTGCTTCAACAATAAGTGATTTGGAGTGTGCACACATATGCTTCCATTATTTGTTAAGGTATGTATTCCCCATATTTGTTGTCCTAACATAGGATTCCATCTTACACATTCATTGCTCATGTTATGATCACATTACAAGTTGTAGAAGTTGTGGAATGTGGTATTGTGATATGCCGTTGTGTAGATGTGTAACAGTTGCCATGGTAATGCTGGTATATACACTCACTGTTGTAGCCACTGTATAAGGGTAATGTTTCAGACATGTCCCTACTGTAGGCCATTTGTCCCACCATTATGTTCATTTCTGTCCACACATCTTGTACTGACAGGTTGAGAGTTATACTGCAGGACTCTTACATACCCTTCGGATATGCCACCACGGTGACCACTGTGATGCAGTGCAGTTAACAGAAAAATAGGTGAATATGTACAGCATGCATTATGGGTAGGTGTGTTAAATGTGTGCATGGCAAATGCCATGGCCATAACATAGACGGTGTATTGGCAAACCTGAACAAAAGACCTCCATACTCACCAGCTACAGGCTGCTGCCCAAGATGTATATCAGAGGGCCCTACATAGTTGTGTGAGAGATGTGATGTCAGTAGCCACACCTGTGGCATTGGTACAGGGTGGGAGCAGCATTTCAGTACATCAACAGTACAAATCCACAATACTATAGATTATGCACATCTCTTCATTACTACACTGCAGTGACAAACTATGTTATCTGACATATGCATGAAGATAATTTATAGATGAGGATGAATAAGTAACAGTGGTCTACTAATGTGCCCTGAGGCCTTACCTGCATGCTCCTCATCCATTGTGTGGGTAGCACCCACCTGCACACTGCTATCTTCCGGTTCCTGACTTTATTGGTGGGCAGGTGCCCCAAGGCTGGTAGGGAGCTCCTTCACATGTGTCAATGGGGGCTGGATGGCATGAACCCCACCTGTGACTAACTGGTCCCTTCTAACTGCAGCAGCATGCTGACAGGAATGACGGATGAGGTCAGTGCAACAATGTTGCACCTGCTCATAACTGTGGTTATGCAGTCCGACATCGTTTACCCCTTGGACAAGTTCATTCTACAGGGCAGTTCTCTCCTGCAGATTATTGGCCGTATGCCCAAAGAGGGTTCCATGGTAATGCACCATGAAGTTGATGAGGATGTTATTCTCTTGTGGTGAGAACGCCGGCAGTCGCTCTCTTGAAATGGTACATGCAAGACATAAACAGTTGAAAAGGTCAGAGGACCTCATACTGCAAGGATATCATAGTTGCTAATTGACATCTCCCCTCCCCCCACCATATCTGCATAACTTATCTGAAGACTCACATCAATGGGTATGTTTACACCAATCCTACTGTTGGGACATATATCCTATTGTGCAATAAATATTGAAATGCGTTTCTATTCATATTCCATGTTGAGGTGCTATCATTGGTGGCCTGTTGCTAACAATGTAACCTACATGTCATTGTAATGACCACTGTAGTTCCATATATGCATGTTTTCTGTTTGCTATGCAACTGTTCCAAATCTGGTGTTTTGGGTTACTGGAAATATGTATACATGCTGCTATAACTAATCCTGGATTGTGTTGACTATTACTACTCACATATGTTCTAAAACTGCAACACAATAGCACGTTTGGGAAGGCTGTTCCCAGGAGAACTGCCTCTCCCACCTCATCTGGCTATGGCACCAGGCCACAGCATGTCAGGGACCCAACCTGGGACCTCGCCATCTGCTGGTCCTGCACTAACTTCAGGTGGAACAACCTCAAGGGATGGGGCCTGTTCCCCCCCTGGGAGCGCGCACAGACAGGATCCCACCATATGTGTCATATACAGCCCCTGTATGCTGTCTTGTCTGTCATGTCTGTCTTCCAAACCAAGCTACCTCCCCATATATAGCTACTATCCTTCCCTAACATCCCACTCTCACCTTAACACAAAAAGGGCAATCTGTTACCAACACAAATGTCACACCATACATAAGTGTCCATTTCTCACTGGCTTACAACTGCTTATGGGTGCCTTAACCATTCTGTATCCAACAGCCCTTGTTCTGGCTAGCAAATACATTACAGCCCTTGCAAGTGTGTAACCCAGGACCCTGCACACCATAGCCACATCAATTTACCAGTAAGCCATCTGAGCTGAAGATATGTGTGATGTGTTCTCAAACATATCATGCAGCACAGTCATTCAACAGTAGGGGAAATATATATATATATATATATATATATATATATATATATATATATATATATATATATTGATATATAGATATATATACTTATATATCTATATATATGTGTGTGTGTGTGTGTGTGTGTGTGTGTGTGTGTATATATGTGCACATACGTCAGTATATATATATATATATATATATATATATATATATATATATATATATATATATATATATATACACATATATATATATATATATATATATATATATATATATATATATATGTATATATATATATATATATATATATGTATATGTATATGTATATGGGTCACTGTTAGAATGTCAAAACACAGTTTATCGAAATCGTGTTTCGGCAGACACAATTTAGCAAAAGTACATTTTATCGAAAATGCACTTTCGCTAAATGGGGAGTGGGAAATTAAAGAAGGCATGCAGTTTGCATAGTATAGTGTTGAACTAATCCACAAGAAAACCAACACAAATAAACTGATAAGGTGACGAACCAGGTCACAATAAGAGCAACGCCTCTTCAAAACTCAAGTTTGCAGTTTATTATACCAAAAAATAAAAGTGAGCATTAAAAACAAGTACACGCTTTCGGCAAGTAAAATAACCTGCCTTCATCAGACAAAAGTTTTAAACCACCATCCAATGTCAGTATTTATAGGGACATCACATTACAAGTCTCCAATCAATTTAAAATACGTTCAATTGCTTTGGCTTTGTCCACGGAACCTTAAAGTGCTACGCTGCTCACAACCAGATAAGCTATTTAGACCTACATATTAAGCTTCAGCCAGAACTATTTATACATGTTGAATATTACATGAAATGCAATGAATATATGAAACTTCAAAAAGAAGTAATAAATAAAAATAATAATAAATATAAATATTAATAATTAAAAACCAGTTAAAAACCCCTTCACTATGGGAGTACAATTACCCTAACTGTTAAAGGTGTATTTTATCTATTACATGTTAGTAACTTTAACACTGGCTTTATAGATAAAATTTCATTAATACCAGGAAAAGTATGAGCTCTGGTTCGTATTTGCCAGAGCAATTCATTGATTTCCAAGTGAATCTGCCAAGGGCCACCTCTATTATCAACAAATCTTTTTTGTAAAATTGCAAAACTGAAGGTATGCCCTTCATTTTCAATGACATGCCTAGCTAAGGCATTATTTATATCTTTTTTACTTATAGCGTACTGATGTTCATATATCCTGCATTTTAGTTTACGCTCCGTTTTACCAATATAAAATGCCTTACACTGATTACATAAAGCCACATATATTACTATCTTTGTTTCGCAATTATAATGGTCATTCATCTTATATATTCTATTATTGATGTTCAGCTGGTTACCTACTTTTATAAACTTACACTGCGCACAAGAGCCACATTTGAACATCCCATGCTGTCTATTGGAATTGGTCTTGTTCTTGGTTCTTTCCAATAAAACCTTTAAATTTTCACCTCTCCTGTATGTAATCCTGGGTGTGTTACCCAACAGATTTATCAAGTGTCTATCATTTCTCAACACATCCCAGTTTTTGAGGATAACTTCCCTAATTTCTTTAAAATCTAAAGAATAAGTATGCATAAAGCTGATGCGGTAATCATTATTACCTGCTTTACTCCTGCATACGATGCCCTTCTGACCATCATCCAAACTTTGGTCACCAGTAGGGCCTTGGGAATCCCTAGATCCTAATAAAGGAAATAGGGAACCTTCCTCCCGTCTACATGTAACCTCTGTTATTATATTCGAAATCAATGTAGGGGGATACCCTCTAACTAAAAACATACTCTTTAATCTCTTGCATTCTATTTCATAATCTTGTCGGTCAGATACCATGCGTGCTGCACATACAATCTGGCCTTTAATTACTGCTTTTTTCTGAAAAAATGGATGATTGCTTGTAAAATGCAATAGAGAATTAGAGTACGTTGGCTTTCTAAAAATCAAACTTTTATATTTACCATTGATCCTATCGTTTATTAATAAAATATCCAAATAATTAATTTCATTTACTCCTAAATTATAGGTAAATTCTAAAAAATTAGTCATTTTAGAAATTTCTTCTATAAATAATGGGATCATATCTTGGTTGCCAATCCAAATACAAAATATGTCATCCTGGTACTTTGTGTACCAGGTGACATATTTCTGAAACAAGTCGTTTTTAAAAAGTAAAGAATTTTCCCAGAAAGCCATGACAGCATTTGCAAAGGATCCACCACAAGGTGAGCCCATTGCTACCCCTGATGTTTGCAAATAGAACCTATTTTCAAAGGAGAAGAAATTATTTGTCAATACTACCTCCAACAGTGTCTCAATCAGGTGAATAGTATCTTCACTGGCGCCTTTGGACAGCATAAATTGTCTCACCCATTCTATCCCCATCACTTGTGGTATAACAGTATATAAATCTTTGACGTCTATCGTCAAAAAGATGGCATTTGATGAGTGCTCTAATTTATTAATGCTCTCCAAAAAGGACCAGGAATCCTTGCATATTTGTTTTTCACTGTCAATAAGTGGTTTAATAATGCTGTCAATATATTTAGCACAAGCATATGTGATTGAGCCCCTGCCATCAATGATGGGTCTAAAAGGGGGGTCACATAGTCTTTTGTGTAACTTGGGATTTCCAAAAAAGGCCGGTATTCTAGGTGCGGCCAACTTCAAATATGTGTGTAATTCTAAATCAATAGACCCTTCTAAAAACAGGTCACTTAGGATATTATTGATTTTCTTATAAGCCATATGGATTTCATTTAAAGAAACTAATTTATATGCAGAAGTGTCCAAATGTTTTGACATATATTCCACATACATCCAGTGATCCATAAACACTAGGCCGCCGCCTTTGTCTGGTTTCATTACTCTTATTCTACAGTCCCTTAGTAAGTTAATGAAATCCCATTCCAAATCCATATTACTAGGATGTGTATAGTTCCTAAAAATCTCATGCTTTTTTATGGCCCATAAATCCATTTCACAAATCCTCTCAAAGGTATTTAAAGTAGGATGGAGAGGTGGATTATATGAACTAGACACTCTGAGGGTACTCTTAGAAGCTGAATTATTACCTAAAAGGGAAGAAAGGTTAAGTTTACGTACAAATATTTTTAAATCAATAATGGTTTTACTAATGTCCATAGGTCGACCTGGAACAAAAGATAAGTCCTTTGCTAAGAAATCAACCATTTCTTGGTGTATGTCCAATACAGTATAGTTATAGATCTTAAAATCCCCCTTAGAACTCTCATACAGTTTTGGTTGTAAACCAAAATCTGGAATTG